>NW_026736906.1:0-56000 GCF_949786415.1 Peromyscus eremicus | reverse complement strand
TGTAAGGCGAGCTAGCGTTTGTTCCCCAGTCAGAAATGGAGTTGAATCCCATGCAGTTTTTGTTCCTACGAGGAAGAGGTGTTTTCTGATAAGAAGAGTCACTATTGCGCTCCTATTTCTATACACAGTACAAATAGGACTTGCGTCTGTTCCCAGCTAGTACAGTGTATTGGACTGAAGAGGAGATACCGTTCTTGTCAGTTTCCTAAGGAGAGTTGAACTAGATATGGCCCGTGTGTGTAAGAAGCACAATTCTTTTGTTCTGAGCAAGCTCACTGTTCGGACCCCATAGGAAACACAGTAGAGCAGAAGAGTGCTCTTTTCTCAAAAGCAGAGTGTGTTTCTTTTAAGGTGAGCTAGCGTTTGTTTCCCAGTCAGAAATGGAGTTGAATCACATGAAGTTTTTGGTCCTACGAGCAAGAGTTGTTTACTCGTAAGCAAAGTCACTATTGTGCTCCCATTGCCATACACTGTGCAAATAGCACTCACGTCTGTTCCCAGCAAGTACAGTGTATTGGACTGAAGAGGAGCTACAGTTCTTGTCAGTTTACTAAGCAGAGTTGAACTAGATATGGCCCATGTGTGTAGGAAGCACAGTTCTTTTGTTCTGAGCAAATTCACTCTTCTGGCCTAATAGGAAACACACTAGAGTAGAAGAGTGCTCTTTTCTCAAAAGCAGAGTGTGTTTCTTGGAATGCGAATTGGCATTTGTATCCCAGTCCTAAATGGAGTTGAATCACATGCAGTTTTTGGTCCTACGACCAAGAGTCGTTTTCTGGTAAGGAAAGTCATTATTGTGCTCCCATTTCCATACACAGTGCAAATAGCACTCGCGTCTGTTCCCAGCAATTACAGTGTATTGGACTGAAGCGGATCTACTGTTCTTGTCAGTTTCCTAAGCAGAGTTGAACTAGATATGGCCCCTGTGTGTAGGAAGCACAGTTTTTTTGTTCTGAGCAAGCTCACTGTTCGGAGCCCATAGGAAACACAGTAGAGTAGAAGACTGCTCTTTTCTCAAAAGCAGAGTGTGTTTCTTGTAAGGCGAGCTAGCGTTTGTTTCCCAGTCCTAAA
Organism: Peromyscus eremicus; assembly: GCF_949786415.1. Lineage (NCBI taxonomy): Eukaryota > Metazoa > Chordata > Mammalia > Rodentia > Cricetidae > Peromyscus > Peromyscus eremicus. The sequence goes on along the minus strand of NW_026736906.1, from coordinate 54,929 downwards.
TGGAGTTGAATCACATGCAGTTTTTGGTCCTACGAGCAAGAGTTGTTTTCTGGTAATAAAGTCACTGTTGCGCTCCCATTGCCATACACAGTGTAAATAGCACTCGCATCTGTTCCCAGCAAGTACAGTGTATTGCACTGAAGCGGAGCTACTGTTCTTGTCAGTTTCCTAAGCAGAGTTGAACTAGATATGGCCCATGTGTGTAGGAAGCACAGTTCTTTTGTTCTGAGCAAGCTCACTGTTCGGACCCCATAGGATACACAGTAGAGTAGAAGAGTGCTCTTTTCTCAAAAGCAGAGTGTGTTTCTTGTTAGGCGAGCTAGCGTTTGTTTCCCACTCCTAAATGGAGCTGAATCACATGCAGATTCTTGTCCAATGAGCAAGAGTTGTTTTCTGGTAAGAAGAGTCACTATTGCGCTCCCATTGTCATACACAGGGCAAATAGCACTGGCGTCTGTTCCCAGCATGTATGGTGTATTGGACTGAACAGGAGCTACCGGTCTTTTCAGTTTACTAAGCAGATTTGAACTAGATATGGCCCGTGTGTGTAGGAAGCACAGTTCTTTTGTTCTGAGCAAGCTCACTGTTCGAACTCCATAGGAAACACAGTAGAGCAGAAGAGTGCTCTTTTCTCAAAAGCAGAGTGTGTTTCTTGTAAGGCGAGCTAGTGTTTGTTTCCCAGTCAGAAATGGAGTTGAATCCCATGCAGTTTTTGGTCCTATGAGCAAGAGTTGTTTTCTGGTAATAAAGTCACTATTGCGCTCCCATTGCAATACACAGTGTAAATAGCACTCGCATCTGTTCCCAGCAAGTACAGTGTATTGGACTGAAGCGGAGCTACTGTTCTTGTCAGTTTCCTAGGCAGATTTGAACTAGATATGGCCCATGTCTGTAGGAAGCACAGTTCTTTTATTCTGAGCAAGCTCACTGTTCGAACTCCATAGGAAACACAGTAGAGTAGAAGAGTGGTCTTTTCTCAAAAGCAGAGTGTGTTTCTTGTAAGGCAAGCTAGCATTTGTTTCCCAGTCCTAAATGGAGTTGAATCACATGCAGTTTTTGGTCCTCCGACCAAGAGTTGTTTTCTGGTAAGGAAAGTCACTATTGTGCTCCCATTTCCATACACAGTGCAAATAGCACTCGTGTCTGTTCCCTGCAAGTACAGTGTATTGGACTGAAGCAGAGCTACTGTTCCTGTCAGTTTCCTAAGCAGAGATGAACTAGATATCTCCCGCGTGTGTAAGAAGCACAGTTCTTTTGTTCTGAGCAAGCTCACTGTTCAGACTCCCTAGGAAATACAGTAGAGTAGAAGAATGCTCTTTTCTCAAAAGCAGAGTGTGTTTCTTGTAAGGCAAGCTAGCATTTGTTTCCCAGTCCTAAATGGAGTTGAATCACATGCAGTTTTTGGTCCTCCGACCAAGAGTTGTTTTCTGGTAAGGAAAGTCACTATTGTGCTCCAATTTCCATACACAGTGCAAATAGCACTCGCATCTGTTCCCAGCAATTACAGTGTATTGGACTGAAGCGGAGCTACTGTTCTTGTCAGTTTCCTAAGCAGGGTTGAACTAGATATGGCCCCTGTGTGTAGGAAGCACAGTTCTTTTGTTCTGAGCAAGCTCACTATTTGGACCCAATAGGAAGCACAGTAGAGTAGAAGAGTGCTCTTTTCTCAAAATCAGAGAGTCTTTCTTGTAAGGCGAGCTAGTTTTTGTTTCCCAGTCAGAAATGGAGTTGAATCCCATGCAGTTTATTGTCCTATGAGTAAGAGTTGTTTTCTGATAAGAAGAGTCACTATTGTGCTCCTATTGCCATACACAGGGCAAATAGCACTCGCGTCTGTTCCCAGCTAGTACACTGTATTGGACTGAAGAGGAGCTACTGTTCTTGTCAGTTTCCTAAGCAGAGTTGAACTAGATATGGCCCGTGTGTGTAGGAAGCACAGTTCTTTTGTTCTGAGCAAGCTAAATGTTCGGACCCCATAGGAAACACAGTAGAGTAGAAGACTGCTCTTTTCTCAAAAGCAGAGTGTGTTTCTTGTAAGGCGAGCTAGCGTTTGTTTCCAGTCCTAAATGGAGTTGAATCACATGCAGTTTTTGGTCCTACGAGCAAGAGTTGTTTTCTGGTAATAAAGTCATTATTGCGCTCCCATTGCCATACACAGTGCAAATAGCAATCGCATCTGTTCCCAGAAAGTACAGAGTATTGGACTGAAGCGGAGCTACTGTTCTTGTCAGTTTCCTAAGCAGAGTTGAACTAGATATGGCCCATGTGTGTAGGAAGCACAGTTCTTTTGTTCTGAGCAAGCTCACTGTTCGGATCCCATAGGAAACACAGTAAAGTAGAAGAGTGCTCTTTTCTCAAAAGCAGAGTGTGTTTATTGTAAGGCGAGCTAGTGTTTGTTTCCCCCTTCGAAATGGAGTTGAATCCCATGCAGTTTCTTGTCCTACGAGCAAGAGTTGTTTTCTGGTAAAGAAAGTCACTATGCGCTCCCATTTCCATACACAGTGCAAATATCACGCGCGTCTGTTCCCAGCAAGTACAGTGTATTGGACTGAAGCATAGCTACTGTTCTTGTCAGTTTCCTAAGCAGAGTTGAACTAGATATGGCCCCTGTGTGTAGGAAGCACAGTTCTTTTGTTCTGAGCAAGCTCACTATTCGGAACCCATAGGAAACACAGTAGAGTAGAAGAGTGCTCTTTTCTCAAAATCAGAGTGTCTTTCTTGTAAGGCGAGCTAGTGTTTGTTTCCCAGTCAGAAATGTAGTTGAATCCCATGCAGTTTCTGGTCCTATGAGCAAGAGTTGTTTTCTGATAAGAAGAGACACTATTGTGCTCCTATTGCCAAACACAGTGCAAATAGCACTGGCGTCTGTTCCTAGCAAGTACAGTGTATTGGACTGAAGAGGAGCTACTGTTCTTGTCAGTTTCCTAAGCAGAGTTGAACTACATATGGTCCATGTGTGTAGGAATCACAGTTCTTTTGTTCTGAGCAAGCTCACTGTTCGGACCCCATAGGAAACACAGTAGAGTAGAAGAGTGCTCTTTTCTCAAAAGCAGAGTGTGTTTCTTGTAAGGAGAGCTAGCGTTTGTTTCCCAGTCCTAAATGGAGTTGAATCACATGCAGTTTCTTGTCCTACAAGTAAGAGTTGTTTTCTGGTAAGAAGAGTCACTATTGAGCTCCCATTGTCATACACAGGGCAAATAGCACCTGCGTCTGTTCCCAGCATATACAGTGTATTGGACTGCAGAGGATCTACTGTTCTTGTCAGTTTCCTAAGCAGAATTTTACTAGATATAGCCGTATTTGTAGGAAGCACAGTTCTTTTGTTCTGAGCAAACTCACTGTTCTGGCCCTATGGGAAACACAGTAGAGTAGAAGAGTGCTCTTTTCTCAAAAGCAGAGTGTGTTTCTTGTAAGGAGAGCTAGCGTTTGTTTTCCAGTCCTAAATGGAGTTGAATCCCATGCAGTTTCTGGTCCTACGAGCAAGAGGTGTTTTCTGGTAAGGAAAGTCACTATTGTGCTCCCATTTCCATACACAGTGCAAATAGCACTCGCGTCTGTTCCCAGCAAGTACAGTGTATTGGACTGAAGCGGAGCTACTGTTCTTGTCAATTTCCTAAGCAGAGATGAACTAGATATCGCCCGCGTGTGAAAGAAGCACAGTTCTTTTGTTCTGAGCAAGCTCACTGTTCAGACTCCCTAGGAAATACAGTAGAGTAGAAAAATGCTCTTTTCTCAAAAGCAGAGTATGTTTCTTGTAAGGCAAGCTAGTATTTGTTTCCCAGTCCTAAATGGAGTTGAATCACATGCAGTTTTAGGTCCTCCGACCAAGAGTTGTTTTCTGGTAAGGAAAGTCACTATTGTGCTCCCATTTCCATACACAGTGCAAATAGCACTCGCGTCTGTTCCCAGCAATTACAGTGTATTAGACTGAAGCGGAGCTACTGTTCTTGTCAGTTTCCTAAGCAGAGTTGAACTAGATATGGCCCCTGTTTGTAGGAAGCACAGTTCTTTTGTTCTGAGCAAGCTCACTATTTGGACCCCATAGGAAACACAGTAGAGTAGAAGAGTGCTCTTTTCTCAAAATCAGAGAGTCTTTCTTGTAAGGCGAGCTAGTGTTTGTTTCCCAGTCAGAAATGGAGTTGAATCCCATGCAGTTTCTTGTCCTATGAGTAAGAGTTGTTTTCTGATAAGAAGAGTCACTATTGTGCTCCTATTGCCATACACAGGGCAAATAGCACTCGCGTCTGTTCCCAGCTAGTACACTGTATTGGACTGAAGAGGAGCTACCGTTCTTGTCAGTTTCCTAAGCAGAGTTGAACTAGATATGGCCCGTGTGTGTAGGAAGCACAGTTCTTTTGTTCTGAGCAAGCTCACTATTCGGACCCCATATGAAACACAGTAGAGTAGAAGAGTGCTCTTTTCTCAAAATCAGAGTGTCTTTTTTGTAAGGCGAGCTAGTGTTTGTTTCCCAGTCCTAAATGGAGTTGAATCCCATGCAGTTTCTGGTCCTATGAGCAAGAGTTGTTTTCTGATAAGAAGAGACACTATTGTGCTCCTATTGCCATACACAGTGCAAATAGCACTGGCGTCTGTTCCCAGCAAGTACAGTGTATTGGACTGAAGAGGAGCTACTGTTCTTGTCAGTTTCCTAAGCAGAGTTGAACTACATATGGTCCATGTGTGTAGGAATCACAGTTCTTTTGTTCTGAGCAAGCTCACTGTTCGGACCCCATAGGAAACACAGTAGAGTAGAAGAGTGCTCTTTTCTCAAAATCAGAGAGTCTTTCTTGTAAGGCGATCTAGCGTTTGTTTCCCAGTCCTAAATGGAGTTGAATCACATGCAGTTTCTGGTCCTACAAGCAAGAGTTGTTTTCTGGTAAAAAAAAAGTCACTATTGCGCTCCCATTTCCATACACAATGCAAATAGCACTCGCGTCTGTTCCCAGCAAGTACAGTGTATTGGACTGAAGAGGATCTACTGTTCTTGTCAGTTTCCTAAGCAGAGTTGAACTAGATATGGCCCATGTGTGTAGGAAGCACAGTTCTTTTGTTCTGAGCAAGCTCACTGTTCGGACCCCATAGGAAACACAGTAGAGTAGAAGAGTGCTCTTTTCTCAAAAGCAGAGTGTGTTTCTTGTAAGGAGAGCTAGTGTTTGTTTCCCAGTCCTAAATGGAGTTGAATCACATGCAGTTTCTTGTCCTACAAGCAAGAGTTGTTTTCTGGTAAGAAGAGTCACTATTGAGCTCCCATTGTCATACACAGGGCAAATAGCACCTGCGTCTGTTCCCAGCATATACAGTGTATTGGACTGCAGAGGATATACTGTTCTTGTCAGTTTCCTAAGCAGAATTTTACTAGATATAGCCGTATTTGTAGGAAGCACAGTTCTTTTGTTCTGAGCAAACTCACTGTTCTGGCCCTATAGGAAACACAGTAGAGTAGAAGAGTGCTCTTTTCACAAAAGCAGAGTGTGTTTCTTGTAAGGAGAGCTAGCGTTTGTTTTCCAGTCCTAAATGGAGTTGAATCAAATGCAGTTTTTGGTACTACGAGCAAGATTTGTTTTCTGTTAAGGAAAGTCACTAATATGCTCCCATTTCCATCCACAGTGCAAATAGCACTCGCATCTGTTCCCAGGAAGTACAGTGTATTGGACTGAAGCGGAGCTACTGTTCTTGTCAGTTTGCAAAGCAGAGTTGAACTAGATATGGCCCCTGTGTGTAGGAAGCACAGTTCTTTTGTTCTGAGCAAGCTCACTGTTCGGACCACATAGGAAACACAGAAGAGTAGAAGAGTGCTCTTTTCTCAAAAGCAGAGTGTGTTTCTTGTAAGGCGAGCTAGTGTTTGTTCCCCAGTCAGAAATGGAGTTGAATCCCATGCAGTTTTTGTTCCTACGAGGAAGAGGTGTTTTCTGATAAGAAGAGTCACTATTGCGCTCCTATTTCTATACACAGTACAAATAGGACTTGCGTCTGTTCCCAGCTAGTACAGTGTATTGGACTGAAGAGGAGATACCGTTCTTGTCAGTTTCCTAAGGAGAGTTGAACTAGATATGGCCCGTGTGTGTAAGAAGCACAATTCTTTTGTTCTGAGCAAGCTCACTGTTCGGACCCCATAGGAAACACAGTAGAGCAGAAGAGTGCTCTTTTCTCAAAAGCAGAGTGTGTTTCTTGTAAGGTGAGCTAGCGTTTGTTTCCCAGTCAGAAATGGAGTTGAATCACATGAAGTTTTTGGTCCTACGAGCAAGAGTTGTTTACTCGTAAGCAAAGTCACTATTGTGCTCCCATTGCCATACACTGTGCAAATAGCACTCACGTCTGTTCCCAGCAAGTACAGTGTATTGGACTGAAGAGGAGCTACAGTTCTTGTCAGTTTACTAAGCAGAGTTGAACTAGATATGGCCCATGTGTGTAGGAAGCACAGTTCTTTTGTTCTGAGCAAATTCACTCTTCTGGCCTAATAGGAAACACACTAGAGTAGAAGAGTGCTCTTTTCTCAAAAGCAGAGTGTGTTTCTTGGAATGCGAATTGGCATTTGTATCCCAGTCCTAAATGGAGTTGAATCACATGCAGTTTTTGGTCCTACGACCAAGAGTCGTTTTCTGGTAAGGAAAGTCATTATTGTGCTCCCATTTCCATACACAGTGCAAATAGCACTCGCGTCTGTTCCCAGCAATTACAGTGTATTGGACTGAAGCGGATCTACTGTTCTTGTCAGTTTCCTAAGCAGAGTTGAACTAGATATGGCCCCTGTGTGTAGGAAGCACAGTTTTTTTGTTCTGAGCAAGCTCACTGTTCGGACCCCATAGGAAACACAGTAGAGTAGAAGACTGCTCTTTTCTCAAAAGCAGAGTGTGTTTCTTGTAAGGCGAGCTAGCGTTTGTTTCCCAGTCCTAAATGGAGTTGAATCACATGCAGTTTTTGGTCCTACGAGCAAGAGTTGTTTTCTGGTAATAAAGTCACTGTTGCGCTCCCATTGCCATACACAGTGTAAATAGCACTCGCATCTGTTCCCAGCAAGTACAGTGTATTGCACTGAAGCGGAGCTACTGTTCTTGTCAGTTTCCTAAGCAGAGTTGAACTAGATATGGCCCATGTGTGTAGGAAGCACAGTTCTTTTGTTCTGAGCAAGCTCACTGTTCGGACCCCATAGGATACACAGTAGAGTAGAAGAGTGCTCTTTTCTCAAAAGCAGAGTGTGTTTCTTGTTAGGCGAGCTAGCGTTTGTTTCCCACTCCTAAATGGAGCTGAATCACATGCAGATTCTTGTCCAATGAGCAAGAGTTGTTTTCTGGTAAGAAGAGTCACTATTGCGCTCCCATTGTCATACACAGGGCAAATAGCACTGGCGTCTGTCCCCAGCATGTATGGTGTATTGGACTGAACAGGAGCTACCGGTCTTTTCAGTTTACTAAGCAGATTTGAACTAGATATGGCCCGTGTGTGTAGGAAGCACAGTTCTTTTGTTCTGAGCAAGCTCACTGTTCGAACTCCATAGGAAACACAGTAGAGCAGAAGAGTGCTCTTTTCTCAAAAGCAGAGTGTGTTTCTTGTAAGGCGAGCTAGTGTTTGTTTCCCAGTCAGAAATGGAGTTGAATCCCATGCAGTTTTTGGTCCTATGAGCAAGAGTTGTTTTCTGGTAATAAAGTCACTATTGCGCTCCCATTGCAATACACAGTGTAAATAGCACTCGCATCTGTTCCCAGCAAGTACAGTGTATTGGACTGAAGCGGAGCTACTGTTCTTGTCAGTTTCCTAGGCAGATTTGAACTAGATATGGCCCATGTCTGTAGGAAGCACAGTTCTTTTATTCTGAGCAAGCTCACTGTTCGAACTCCATAGGAAACACAGTAGAGTAGAAGAGTGGTCTTTTCTCAAAAGCAGAGTGTGTTTCTTGTAAGGCAAGCTAGCATTTGTTTCCCAGTCCTAAATGGAGTTGAATCACATGCAGTTTTTGGTCCTCCGACCAAGAGTTGTTTTCTGGTAAGGAAAGTCACTATTGTGCTCCCATTTCCATACACAGTGCAAATAGCACTCGTGTCTGTTCCCTGCAAGTACAGTGTATTGGACTGAAGCAGAGCTACTGTTCCTGTCAGTTTCCTAAGCAGAGATGAACTAGATATCTCCCGCGTGTGTAAGAAGCACAGTTCTTTTGTTCTGAGCAAGCTCACTGTTCAGACTCCCTAGGAAATACAGTAGAGTAGAAGAATGCTCTTTTCTCAAAAGCAGAGTGTGTTTCTTGTAAGGCAAGCTAGCATTTGTTTCCCAGTCCTAAATGGAGTTGAATCACATGCAGTTTATTGTCCTATGAGTAAGAGTTGTTTTCTGATAAGAAGAGTCACTATTGTGCTCCTATTGCCATACACAGGGCAAATAGCACTCGCGTCTGTTCCCAGCTAGTACACTGTATTGGACTGAAGAGGAGCTACTGTTCTTGTCAGTTTCCTAAGCAGAGTTGAACTAGATATGGCCCGTGTGTGTAGGAAGCACAGTTCTTTTGTTCTGAGCAAGCTAAATGTTCGGACCCCATAGGAAACACAGTAGAGTAGAAGACTGCTCTTTTCTCAAAAGCAGAGTGTGTTTCTTGTAAGGCGAGCTAGCGTTTGTTTCCAGTCCTAAATGGAGTTGAATCACATGCAGTTTTTGGTCCTACGAGCAAGAGTTGTTTTCTGGTAATAAAGTCATTATTGCGCTCCCATTGCCATACACAGTGCAAATAGCAATCGCATCTGTTCCCAGAAAGTACAGAGTATTGGACTGAAGCGGAGCTACTGTTCTTGTCAGTTTCCTAAGCAGAGTTGAACTAGATATGGCCCATGTCTGTAGGAAGCACAGTTCTTTTATTCTGAGCAAGCTCACTGTTCGAACTCCATAGGAAACACAGTAGAGTAGAAGAGTGGTCTTTTCTCAAAAGCAGAGTGTGTTTCTTGTAAGGCAAGCTAGCATTTGTTTCCCAGTCCTAAATGGAGTTGAATCACATGCAGTTTTTGGTCCTCCGACCAAGAGTTGTTTTCTGGTAAGGAAAGTCACTATTGTGCTCCCATTTCCATACACAGTGCAAATAGCACTCGCATCTGTTCCCAGCAATTACAGTGTATTGGACTGAAGCGGAGCTACTGTTCTTGTCAGTTTCCTAAGCAGGGTTGAACTAGATATGGCCCCTGTGTGTAGGAAGCACAGTTCTTTTGTTCTGAGCAAGCTCACTATTTGGACCCAATAGGAAGCACAGTAGAGTAGAAGAGTGCTCTTTTCTCAAAATCAGAGAGTCTTTCTTGTAAGGCGAGCTAGTTTTTGTTTCCCAGTCAGAAATGGAGTTGAATCCCATGCAGTTTATTGTCCTATGAGTAAGAATTGTTTTCTGATAAGAAGAGTCACTATTGTGCTCCTATTGCCATACACAGGGCAAATAGCACTCGCGTCTGTTCCCAGCTAGTACACTGTATTGGACTGAAGAGGAGCTACCGTTCTTGTCAGTTTCCTAAGCAGAGTTGAACTAGATATGGCCCGTGTGTGTAGGAAGCACAGTTCTTTTGTTCTGAGCAAGCTAAATGTTCGGACCCCATAGGAAACACAGTAGAGTAGAAGACTGCTCTTTTCTCAAAAGCAGAGTGTGTTTCTTGTAAGGCGAGCTAGCGTTTGTTTCCAGTCCTAAATGGAGTTGAATCACATGCAGTTTTTGGTCCTACGAGCAAGAGTTGTTTTCTGGTAATAAAGTCATTATTGCGCTCCCATTGCCATACACAGTGCAAATAGCAATCGCATCTGTTCCCAGAAAGTACAGAGTATTGGACTGAAGCGGAGCTACTGTTCTTGTCAGTTTCCTAAGCAGAGTTGAACTAGATATGGCCCATGTGTGTAGGAAGCACAGTTCTTTTGTTCTGAGCAAGCTCACTGTTCGGATCCCATAGGAAACACAGTAAAGTAGAAGAGTGCTCTTTTCTCAAAAGCAGAGTGTGTTTATTGTAAGGCGAGCTAGTGTTTGTTTCCCAGTTCGAAATGGAGTTGAATCCCATGCAGTTTCTGGTCCTACGAGCAAGAGTTGTTTTCTGGTAAAGAAAGTCACTATTGTGCTCCCATTTCCATACACAGTGCAAATATCACTCGCGTCTGTTCCCAGCAAGTACAGTGTATTGGACTGAAGCATAGCTACTGTTCTTGTCAGTTTCCTAAGCAGAGTTGAACTAGATATGGCCCATGTGTGTAGGAAGCACAGTTCTTTTGTTCTGAGCAAGCTCACTATTCGGACCCCATAGGAAACACAGTAGAGTAAAAGAGTGCTCTTTTCTCAAAATCAGAGTGTCTTTCTTGTAAGGCGAGCTAGTGTTTGTTTCCCAGTCAGAAATGTAGTTGAATCCCATGCAGTTTCTGGTCCTATGAGCAAGAGTTGTTTTCTGATAAGAAGAGACACTATTGTGCTCCTATTGCCATACACAGTGCAAATAGCACTGGCGTCTGTTCCTAGCAAGTACAGTGTATTGGACTGAAGAGGAGCTACTGTTCTTGTCAGTTTCCTAAGCAGAGTTGAACTACATATGGTCCATGTGTGTAGGAATCACAGTTCTTTTGTTCTGAGCAAGCTCACTGTTCGGACCCCATAGGAAACACAGTAGAGTAGAAGAGTGCTCTTTTCTCAAAAGCAGAGTGTGTTTCTTGTAAGGAGAGCTAGCGTTTGTTTCCCAGTCCTAAATGGAGTTGAATCACATGCAGTTTCTTGTCCTACAAGCAAGAGTTGTTTTCTGGTAAGAAGAGTCACTATTGAGCTCCCATTGTCATACACAGGGCAAATAGCACCTGCGTCTGTTCCCAGCATATACAGTGTATTGGACTGCAGAGGATCTACTGTTCTTGTCAGTTTCCTAAGCAGAATTTTACTAGATATAGCCGTATTTGTAGGAAGCACAGTTCTTTTGTTCTGAGCAAACTCACTGTTCTGGCCCTATGGGAAACACAGTAGAGTAGAAGAGTGCTCTTTTCTCAAAAGCAGAGTGTGTTTCTTGTAAGGAGAGCTAGCGTTTGTTTTCCAGTCCTAAATGGAGTTGAATCCCATGCAGTTTCTGGTCCTACGAGCAAGAGGTGTTTTCTGGTAAGGAAAGTCACTATTGTGCTCCCATTTCCATACACAGTGCAAATAGCACTCGCGTCTGTTCCCAGCAAGTACAGTGTATTGGACTGAAGCGGAGCTACTGTTCTTGTCAATTTCCTAAGCAGAGATGAACTAGATATCGCCCGCGTGTGAAAGAAGCACAGTTCTTTTGTTCTGAGCAAGCTCACTGTTCAGACTCCCTAGGAAATACAGTAGAGTAGAAAAATGCTCTTTTCTCAAAAGCAGAGTATGTTTCTTGTAAGGCAAGCTAGTATTTGTTTCCCAGTCCTAAATGGAGTTGAATCACATGCAGTTTTAGGTCCTCCGACCAAGAGTTGTTTTCTGGTAAGGAAAGTCACTATTGTGCTCCCATTTCCATACACAGTGCAAATAGCACTCGCGTCTGTTCCCAGCAATTACAGTGTATTAGACTGAAGCGGAGCTACTGTTCTTGTCAGTTTCCTAAGCAGAGTTGAACTAGATATGGCCCCTGTTTGTAGGAAGCACAGTTCTTTTGTTCTGAGCAAGCTCACTATTTGGACCCCATAGGAAACACAGTAGAGTAGAAGAGTGCTCTTTTCTCAAAATCAGAGAGTCTTTCTTGTAAGGCGAGCTAGTGTTTGTTTCCCAGTCAGAAATGGAGTTGAATCCCATGCAGTTTCTTGTCCTATGAGTAAGAGTTGTTTTCTGATAAGAAGAGTCACTATTGTGCTCCTATTGCCATTCACAGGGCAAATAGCACTCGCGTCTGTTCCCAGCTAGTACACTGTATTGGACTGAAGAGGAGCTACCGTTCTTGTCAGTTTCCTAAGCAGAGTTGAACTAGATATGGCCCCTGTGTGTATGAAGCACAGTTCTTTTGTTCTGAGCAAGCTCACTATTCGGACCCCATATGAAACACAGTAGAGTAGAAGAGTGCTCTTTTCTCAAAATCAGAGTGTCTTTTTTGTAAGGCGAGCTAGTGTTTGTTTCCCAGTCCTAAATGGAGTTGAATCCCATGCAGTTTCTGGTCCTATGAGCAAGAGTTGTTTTCTGATAAGAAGAGACACTATTGTGCTCCTATTGCCATACACAGTGCAAATAGCACTGGCGTCTGTTCCCAGCAAGTACAGTGTATTGGACTGAAGAGGAGCTACTGTTCTTGTCAGTTTCCTAAGCAGAGTTGAACTACATATGGTCCATGTGTGTAGGAATCACAGTTCTTTTGTTCTGAGCAAGCTCACTGTTCGGACCCCATAGGAAACACAGTAGAGTAGAAGAGTGCTCTTTTCTCAAAATCAGAGTGTTTTTCTTGTAAGGCGATCTAGCGTTTGTTTCCCAGTCCTAAATGGAGTTGAATCACATGCAGTTTCTGGTCCTTCAAGCAAGAGTTGTTTTCTGGTAAAAAAAAAAGTCACTATTGCGCTCCCATTTCCATACACAATGCAAATAGCACTCGCGTCTGTTCCCAGCAAGTACAGTGTATTGGACTGAAGAGGATCTACTGTTCTTGTCAGTTTCCTAAGCAGAGTTGGACTAGATATGGCCCATGTGTGTAGGAAGCACAGTTCTTTTGTTCTGAGCAAGCTCACTGTTCGGACCCCATAGGAAACACAGTAGAGTAGAAGAGTGCTCTTTTCTCAAAAGCAGAGTGTGTTTCTTGTAAGGAGAGCTAGTGTTTGTTTCCCAGTCCTAAATGGAGTTGAATCACATGCAGTTTCTTGTCCTACAAGCAAGAGTTGTTTTCTGGTAAGAAGAGTCACTATTGAGCTCCCATTGTCATACACAGGGCAAATAGCACCTGCGTCTGTTCCCAGCATATACAGTGTATTGGACTGCAGAGGATATACTGTTCTTGTCAGTTTCCTAAGCAGAATTTTACTAGATATAGCCGTATTTGTAGGAAGCACAGTTCTTTTGTTCTGAGCAAACTCACTGTTCTGGCCCTATAGGAAACACAGTAGAGTAGAAGAGTGCTCTTTTCACAAAAGCAGAGTGTGTTTCTTGTAAGGAGAGCTAGCGTTTGTTTTCCAGTCCTAAATGGAGTTGAATCAAATGCAGTTTTTGGTACTACGAGCAAGATTTGTTTTCTGTTAAGGAAAGTCACTAGTATGCTCCCATTTCCATCCACAGTGCAAATAGCACTCGCATCTGTTCCCAGGAAGTACAGTGTATTGGACTGAAGCGGAGCTACTGTTCTTGTCAGTTTGCAAAGCAGAGTTGAACTAGATATGGCCCCTGTGTGTAGGAAGCACAGTTCTTTTGTTCTGAGCAAGCTCACTGTTCGGACCACATAGGAAACACAGAAGAGTAGAAGAGTGCTCTTTTCTCAAAAGCAGAGTGTGTTTCTTGTAAGGCGAGCTAGTGTTTGTTCCCCAGTCAGAAATGGAGTTGAATCCCATGCAGTTTTTGTTCCTACGAGGAAGAGGTGTTTTCTGATAAGAAGAGTCACTATTGCGCTCCTATTTCTATACACAGTACAAATAGGACTTGCGTCTGTTCCCAGCTAGTACAGTGTATTGGACTGAAGAGGAGATACCGTTCTTGTCAGTTTCCTAAGGAGAGTTGAACTAGATATGGCCCGTGTGTGTAAGAAGCACAATTCTTTTGTTCTGAGCAAGCTCACTGTTCGGACCCCATAGGAAACACAGTAGAGCAGAAGAGTGCTCTTTTCTCAAAAGCAGAGTGTGTTTCTTGTAAGGTGAGCTAGCGTTTGTTTCCCAGTCAGAAATGGAGTTGAATCACATGAAGTTTTTGGTCCTACGAGCAAGAGTTGTTTATTCGTAAGCAAAGTCACTATTGTGCTCCCATTGCCATACACTGTGCAAATAGCACTCACGTCTGTTCCCAGCAAGTACAGTGTATTGGGACTGAAGAGGAGCTACAGTTCTTGTCAGTTTACTAAGCAGAGTTGAACTAGATATGGCCCATGTGTGTAGGAAGCACAGTTCTTTTGTTCTGAGCAAATTCACTCTTCTGGCCTAATAGGAAAACACACTAGAGTAGAAGAGTGCTCTTTTCTCAAAAGCAGAGTGTGTTTCTTGGAATGCGAATTGGCATTTGTATCCCAGTCCTAAATGGAGTTGAATCACATGCAGTTTTTGGTCCTACGACCAAGAGTCGTTTTCTGGTAAGGAAAGTCATTATTGTGCTCCCATTTCCATACACAGTGCAAATAGCACTCGCGTCTGTTCCCAGCAATTACAGGTGTATTGGACTGAAGCGGATCTACTGTTCTTGGTCAGTTTCCTAAGCAGAGTTGAACTAGATATGGCCCCTGTGTGTAGGAAGCACAGTTTTTTTTGTTCTGAGCAAAGCTCACTGTTCGGACCCCATAGGAAACACAGTAGAGTAGAAGACTGCTCTTTTCTCAAAAGCAGAGTGTGTTTCTTGTAAGGCGAGCTAGCGTTTGTTCCCAGTCCTAAATGGAGTTGAATCACATGCAGTTTTGGTCCTACGAGCAAGAGTTGTTTTCTGGTAATAAAGTCACTGTTGCGCTCCCATTGCCATACACAGTGTAAATAGCAGCTCGCATCTGTTCCCAGCAAGTACAGTGTATTGCACTGAAGCGAGAGCTACTGTTCTTGTCAGTTCCTAAGCAGAGTTGAACTAGATATGGCCCATGTGTGGTAGGAAGCACAGTTCTTTTGTTCTGAGCAAGCTCACTGTTCGGACCCCATAGGATACACAGTAGAGTAGAAGAGTGCTCTTTTCTCAAAAGCAGAGTGTGTTTCTTGTTAGGCGAGCTAGCGTTTGTTTCCCACTCCTAAATGGAGCTGAATCACATGCAGATTCTTGTCCAAATGAGCAAGAGTTGTTTTCTGGTAAGAAAGAGTCACTATTGCGCTCCCATTGTCATACACAGGGCAAATAGCACTGGGCGGTCTGTCCCCAGCATGTATGGGTGTATTGGACTGAACAGGGAGCTACCGGTCCTTTTCAGTTTACTAAGCAGATTTGAACTAGATATGGCCCCGTGTGTGTAGGAAGCACAGTTCTTTTGTTCTGAGCAAGCTCACTGTTCGAACTCCATAGGAAACACAGTAGAGCAGAAGAGTGCGTCTTTTCTCAAAAGCAGAGTGTGTTTCTTGTAAGGCGAGCTAGTGTGTTGTTTCCCCAGTCAGAAATGGAGTTGAATCCCATGCAGTTTTTGGTCCTATGAGCAAGAGTTGTTTTCTGGTAATAAAGTCACTATTGCGCTCCCATTGCAATACACAGTGTAAATAGCACTCGCATCTGTTCCCAGCAAGTACAGTGTATTGGACGTGAAGCGAGCTACTGTTCTTGTCAGTTTCCTAGGCAGATTTGAACTAGATATGGGCCCATGTCTGTAGGAAGCACAGTTCTTTTATTCTGAGCAAGCTCACTGTTCGAACTCCATAGGAAACACAGTAGAGTAGAAGAGTGGTCTTTCTCAAAAGCAGAGTGTGTTTCTTGTAAGCAAGCTAGCATTTGTTTCCCAGTCCTAAATGGAGTTGAATCACATGCAGTTTTTGGTCCTCCGACCAAGAGTTGTTTCTGTAGGAAAGTCACTATTGTGCTCCCATTTCCATACACAGTGCAAATAGCACTCGTGTCTGTTCCCTGCAAGTACAGTGTATTGGACTGAAGCAGAGCTACTGTTCCTGTCAGTTTCCTAAGCAGAGATGAACTAGATATCTCCCGCGTGTGTAAGAAGCACAGTTCTTTTGTTCTGAGCAAGCTCACTGTTCAGACTCCCTAGGAAATACAGTAGAGTAGGAAGAATGCTCTTTTCTCAAAAGCAGAGTGTGTTTCTTGTAAGGCAAGCTAGCATTTGTTTCCCAGTCCTAAATGGAGTTGAATCACATGCAGTTTTTGGTCCTCCGACCAAGAGTTGTTTTCTGGTAAAGGAAAGTCACTATTGTGCTCCAATTTTCCATAGCAGCAGTGCACAATTAGCACTCGCATCTGTTCCCAGCAATTTACAGTGTATTGGACTGAAGCGGAGCTACTGTTCTTGTCAGTTTCCTAAGCAGGGTTGAACTAGATATGGCCCCTGTGTGTAGGAAGCACAGTTCTTTTGTTCTGAGCAAGCTCACTATTTGGACCCCAATAGGAAGCACAGTAGAGTAGAAGAGTGCTCTTTTCTCAAAAATCAGAGAGTCTTTCTTGTAAGGCGAGCTAGTTTTTGTTTCCCAGTCAGAAATGGAGTTGAATCCTCATGCAGTTTATTGTCCTATGAGTAAGAGTTGTTTTCTGATAAGAAGAGTCACTATTGTGCTCCTATTGCCATACACAGGGCAAATAGCACTCGCGTCTGTTCCCAGCTAGTACACTGTATTGGACTGAAGAGGAGCTACTGTTCTTGTAGATATGGCCCGTGTGTGTAGGAAGCACAGTTCTTTTGTTCTGAGCAAGCTAAATGTTCGGACCCCATAGGAAACACAGTAGAGTAGAAGACTGCTCTTTTCTCAAAAGCAGAGTGTGTTTCTTGTAAGGCGAGCTAGCGTTTGTTTCCAGTCCTAAATGGAGTTGAATCACATGCAGTTTTTGGTCCTACGAGCAAGAGTTGTTTTCTGGTAATAAAGTCATTATTGCGCTCCCATTGCCATACACAGTGCAAATAGCAATCGCATCTGTTCCCAGAAAGTACAGAGTATTGGACTGAAGCGGAGCTACTGTTCTTGTCAGTTTCCTAAGCAGAGTTGAACTAGATATGGCCCATGTCTGTAGGAAGCACAGTTCTTTTATTCTGAGCAAGCTCACTGTTCGAACTCCATAGGAAACACAGTAGAGTAGAAGAGTGGTCTTTTCTCAAAAGCAGAGTGTGTTTCTTGTAAGGCAAGCTAGCATTTGTTTCCCAGTCCTAAATGGAGTTGAATCACATGCAGTTTTTGGTCCTCCGACCAAGAGTTGTTTTCTGGTAAGGAAAGTCACTATTGTGCTCCCATTTCCATACACAGTGCAAATAGCACTCGCATCTGTTCCCAGCAATTACAGTGTATTGGACTGAAGCGGAGCTACTGTTCTTGTCAGTTTCTTAGCAGGGTTGAACTAGATATGGCCCCTGTGTGTAGGAAGCACAGTTCTTTTGTTCTGAGCAAGCTCACTATTTGGACCCAATAGGAAGCACAGTAGAGTAGAAGAGTGCTCTTTTCTCAAAATCAGAGAGTCTTTCTTGTAAGGCGAGCTAGTTTTTGTTTCCCAGTCAGAAATGGAGTTGAATCCCATGCAGTTTATTGTCCTATGAGTAAGAATTGTTTTCTGATAAGAAGAGTCACTATTGTGCTCCTATTGCCATACACAGGGCAAATAGCACTCGCGTCTGTTCCCAGCTAGTACACTGTATTGGACTGAAGAGGAGCTACCGTTCTTGTCAGTTTCCTAAGCAGAGTTGAACTAGATATGGCCCGTGTGTGTAGGAAGCACAGTTCTTTTGTTCTGAGCAAGCTAAATGTTCGGACCCCATAGGAAACACAGTAGAGTAGAAGACTGCTCTTTTCTCAAAAGCAGAGTGTGTTTCTTGTAAGGCGAGCTAGCGTTTGTTTCCAGTCCTAAATGGAGTTGAATCACATGCAGTTTTTGGTCCTACGAGCAAGAGTTGTTTTCTGGTAATAAAGTCATTATTGCGCTCCCATTGCCATACACAGTGCAAATAGCAATCGCATCTGTTCCCAGAAAGTACAGAGTATTGGACTGAAGCGGAGCTACTGTTCTTGTCAGTTTCCTAAGCAGAGTTGAACTAGATATGGCCCATGTGTGTAGGAAGCACAGTTCTTTTGTTCTGAGCAAGCTCACTGTTCGGATCCCATAGGAAACACAGTAAAGTAGAAGAGTGCTCTTTTCTCAAAAGCAGAGTGTGTTTATTGTAAGGCGAGCTAGTGTTTGTTTCCCAGTTCGAAATGGAGTTGAATCCCATGCAGTTTCTGGTCCTACGAGCAAGAGTTGTTTTCTGGTAAAGAAAGTCACTATTGCGCTCCCATTTCCATACACAGTGCAAATATCACTCGCGTCTGTTCCCAGCAAGTACAGTGTATTGGACTGAAGCATAGCTACTGTTCTTGTCAGTTTCCTAAGTAGAGTTGAACTAGATATGGCCCATGTGTGTAGGAAGCACAGTTCTTTTGTTCTGAGCAAGCTCACTATTCGGACCCCATAGGAAACACAGTAGAGTAAAAGAGTGCTCTTTTCTCAAAATCAGAGTGTCTTTCTTGTAAGGCGAGCTAGTGTTTGTTTCCCAGTCAGAAATGTAGTTGAATCCCATGCAGTTTCTGGTCCTATGAGCAAGAGTTGTTTTCTGATAAGAAGAGACACTATTGTGCTCCTATTGCCATACACAGTGCAAATAGCACTGGCGTCTGTTCCTAGCAAGTACAGTGTATTGGACTGAAGAGGAGCTACTGTTCTTGTCAGTTTCCTAAGCAGAGTTGAACTACATATGGTCCATGTGTGTAGGAATCACAGTTCTTTTGTTCTGAGCAAGCTCACTGTTCGGACCCCATAGGAAACACAGTAGAGTAGAAGAGTGCTCTTTTCTCAAAAGCAGAGTGTGTTTCTTGTAAGGAGAGCTAGCGTTTGTTTCCCAGTCCTAAATGGAGTTGAATCACATGCAGTTTCTTGTCCTACAAGCAAGAGTTGTTTTCTGGTAAGAAGAGTCACTATTGAGCTCCCATTGTCATACACAGGGCAAATAGCACCTGCGTCTGTTCCCAGCATATACAGTGTATTGGACTGCAGAGGATCTACTGTTCTTGTCAGTTTCCTAAGCAGAATTTTACTAGATATAGCCGTATTTGTAGGAAGCACAGTTCTTTTGTTCTGAGCAAACTCACTGTTCTGGCCCTATGGGAAACACAGTAGAGTAGAAGAGTGCTCTTTTCTCAAAAGCAGAGTGTGTTTCTTGTAAGGAGAGCTAGCGTTTGTTTTCCAGTCCTAAATGGAGTTGAATCCCATGCAGTTTCTGGTCCTACGAGCAAGAGGTGTTTTCTGGTAAGGAAAGTCACTATTGTGCTCCCATTTCCATACACAGTGCAAATAGCACTCGCGTCTGTTCCCAGCAAGTACAGTGTATTGGACTGAAGCGGAGCTACTGTTCTTGTCAATTTCCTAAGCAGAGATGAACTAGATATGGCCCGCGTGTGAAAGAAGCACAGTTCTTTTGTTCTGAGCAAGCTCACTGTTCAGACTCCCTAGGAAATACAGTAGAGTAGAAAAATGCTCTTTTCTCAAAAGCAGAGTATGTTTCTTGTAAGGCAAGCTAGTATTTGTTTCCCAGTCCTAAATGGAGTTGAATCACATGCAGTTTTAGGTCCTCCGACCAAGAGTTGTTTTCTGGTAAGGAAAGTCACTATTGTGCTCCCATTTCCATACACAGTGCAAATAGCACTCGCGTCTGTTCCCAGCAATTACAGTGTATTAGACTGAAGCGGAGCTACTGTTCTTGTCAGTTTCCTAAGCAGAGTTGAACTAGATATGGCCCCTGTTTGTAGGAAGCACAGTTCTTTTGTTCTGAGCAAGCTCACTATTTGGACCCCATAGGAAACACAGTAGAGTAGAAGAGTGCTCTTTTCTCAAAATCAGAGAGTCTTTCTTGTAAGGCGAGCTAGTGTTTGTTTCCCAGTCAGAAATGGAGTTGAATCCCATGCAGTTTCTTGTCCTATGAGTAAGAGTTGTTTTCTGATAAGAAGAGTCACTATTGTGCTCCTATTGCCATTCACAGGGCAAATAGCACTCGCGTCTGTTCCCAGCTAGTACACTGTATTGGACTGAAGAGGAGCTACCGTTCTTGTCAGTTTCCTAAGCAGAGTTGAACTAGATATGGCCCCTGTGTGTATGAAGCACAGTTCTTTTGTTCTGAGCAAGCTCACTATTCGGACCCCATATGAAACACAGTAGAGTAGAAGAGTGCTCTTTTCTCAAAATCAGAGTGTCTTTTTTGTAAGGCGAGCTAGTGTTTGTTTCCCAGTCCTAAATGGAGTTGAATCCCATGCAGTTTCTGGTCCTATGAGCAAGAGTTGTTTTCTGATAAGAAGAGACACTATTGTGCTCCTATTGCCATACACAGTGCAAATAGCACTGGCGTCTGTTCCCAGCAAGTACAGTGTATTGGACTGAAGAGGAGCTACTGTTCTTGTCAGTTTCCTAAGCAGAGTTGAACTACATATGGTCCATGTGTGTAGGAATCACAGTTCTTTTGTTCTGAGCAAGCTCACTGTTCGGACCCCATAGGAAACACAGTAGAGTAGAAGAGTGCTCTTTTCTCAAAATCAGAGTGTTTTTCTTGTAAGGCGATCTAGCGTTTGTTTCCCAGTCCTAAATGGAGTTGAATCACATGCAGTTTCTGGTCCTTCAAGCAAGAGTTGTTTTCTGGTAAAAAAAAAAAGTCACTATTGCGCTCCCATTTCCATACACAATGCAAATAGCACTCGCGTCTGTTCCCAGCAAGTACAGTGTATTGGACTGAAGAGGATCTACTGTTCTTGTCAGTTTCCTAAGCAGAGTTGGACTAGATATGGCCCATGTGTGTAGGAAGCACAGTTCTTTTGTTCTGAGCAAGCTCACTGTTCGGACCCCATAGGAAACACAGTAGAGTAGAAGAGTGCTCTTTTCTCAAAAGCAGAGTGTGTTTCTTGTAAGGAGAGCTAGTGTTTGTTTCCCAGTCCTAAATGGAGTTGAATCACATGCAGTTTCTTGTCCTACAAGCAAGAGTTGTTTTCTGGTAAGAAGAGTCACTATTGAGCTCCCATTGTCATACACAGGGCAAATAGCACCTGCGTCTGTTCCCAGCATATACAGTGTATTGGACTGCAGAGGATATACTGTTCTTGTCAGTTTCCTAAGCAGAATTTTACTAGATATAGCCGTATTTGTAGGAAGCACAGTTCTTTTGTTCTGAGCAAACTCACTGTTCTGGCCCTATAGGAAACACAGTAGAGTAGAAGAGTGCTCTTTTCACAAAAGCAGAGTGTGTTTCTTGTAAGGAGAGCTAGCGTTTGTTTTCCAGTCCTAAATGGAGTTGAATCAAATGCAGTTTTTGGTACTACGAGCAAGATTTGTTTTCTGTTAAGGAAAGTCACTAATATGCTCCCATTTCCATCCACAGTGCAAATAGCACTCGCATCTGTTCCCAGGAAGTACAGTGTATTGGACTGAAGCGGAGCTACTGTTCTTGTCAGTTTGCAAAGCAGAGTTGAACTAGATATGGCCCCTGTGTGTAGGAAGCACAGTTCTTTTGTTCTGAGCAAGCTCACTGTTCGGACCACATAGGAAACACAGAAGAGTAGAAGAGTGCTCTTTTCTCAAAAGCAGAGTGTGTTTCTTGTAAGGCGAGCTAGTGTTTGTTCCCCAGTCAGAAATGGAGTTGAATCCCATGCAGTTTTTGTTCCTACGAGGAAGAGGTGTTTTCTGATAAGAAGAGTCACTATTGCGCTCCTATTTCTATACACAGTACAAATAGGACTTGCGTCTGTTCCCAGCTAGTACAGTGTATTGGACTGAAGAGGAGATACCATTCTTGTCAGTTTCCTAAGGAGAGTTGAACTAGATATGGCCCGTGTGTGTAAGAAGCACAATTCTTTTGTTCTGAGCAAGCTCACTGTTCGGACCCCATAGGAAACACAGTAGAGCAGAAGAGTGCTCTTTTCTCAAAAGCAGAGTGTGTTTCTTGTAAGGTGAGCTAGCGTTTGTTTCCCAGTCAGAAATGGAGTTGAATCACATGAAGTTTTTGGTCCTACGAGCAAGAGTTGTTTATTCGTAAGCAAAGTCACTATTGTGCTCCCATTGCCATACACTGTGCAAATAGCACTCACGTCTGTTCCCAGCAAGTACAGTGTATTGGACTGAAGAGGAGCTACAGTTCTTGTCAGTTTACTAAGCAGAGTTGAACTAGATATGGCCCATGTGTGTAGGAAGCACAGTTCTTTTGTTCTGAGCAAATTCACTCTTCTGGCCTAATAGGAAACACACTAGAGTAGAAGAGTGCTCTTTTCTCAAAAGCAGAGTGTGTTTCTTGGAATGCGAATTGGCATTTGTATCCCAGTCCTAAATGGAGTTGAATCACATGCAGTTTTTGGTCCTACGACCAAGAGTCGTTTTCTGGTAAGGAAAGTCATTATTGTGCTCCCATTTCCATACACAGTGTAAATAGCACTCGCATCTGTTCCCAGCAAGTACAGTGTATTGCACTGAAGCGGAGCTACTGTTCTTGTCAGTTTCCTAAGCAGAGTTGAACTAGATATGGCCCATGTGTGTAGGAAGCACAGTTCTTTTGTTCTGAGCAAGCTCACTGTTCGGACCCCATTGGATACACAGTAGAGTAGAAGAGTGCTCTTTTCTCAAAAGCAGAGTGTGTTTCTTGTTAGGCGAGCTAGCGTTTGTTTCCCACTCCTAAATGGAGCTGAATCACATGCAGATTCTTGTCCAATGAGCAAGAGTTGTTTTCTGGTAAGAAGAGTCACTATTGCGCTCCCATTGTCATACACAGGGCAAATAGCACTGGCGTCTGTTCCCAGCATGTATGGTGTATTGGACTGAACAGGAGCTACCGGTCTTTTCAGTTTACTAAGCAGATTTGAACTAGATATGGCCCGTGTGTGTAGGAAGCACAGTTCTTTTGTTCTGAGCAAGCTCACTGTTCAAACTCCATAGGAAACACAGTAGAGTAGAAGAGTGCTCTTTTCTCAAAAGCAGAGTGTGTTTCTTGTAAGGCGAGCTAGTGTTTGTTTCCCAGTCAGAAATGGAGTTGAATCCCATGCAGTTTTTGGTCCTATGAGCAAGAGTTGTTTTCTGGTAATAAAGTCACTATTGCGCTCCCATTGCAATACACAGTGTAAATAGCACTCGCATCTGTTCCCAGCAAGTACAGTGTATTGGACTGAAGCGGAGCTACTGTTCTTGTCAGTTTCCTAGGCAGATTTGAACTAGATATGGCCCATGTCTGTAGGAAGCACAGTTCTTTTATTCTGAGCAAGCTCACTGTTCGAACTCCATAGGAAACACAGTAGAGTAGAAGAGTGGTCTTTTCTCAAAAGCAGAGTGTGTTTCTTGTAAGGCAAGCTAGCATTTGTTTTCCAGTCCTAAATGGAGTTGAATCACATGCAGTTTTTGGTCCTCCGACCAAGAGTTGTTTTCTGGTAAGGAAAGTCACTATTGTGCTCCCATTTCCATACACAGTGCAAATAGCACTCGTGTCTGTTCCCTGCAAGTACAGTGTATTGGACTGAAGCAGAGCTACTGTTCCTGTCAGTTTCCTAAGCAGAGATGAACTAGATATCTCCCGCGTGTGTAAGAAGCACAGTTCTTTTGTTCTGAGCAAGCTCACTGTTCAGACTCCCTAGGAAATACAGTAGAGTAGAAGAATGCTCTTTTCTCAAAAGCAGAGTGTGTTTCTTGTAAGGCAAGCTAGCATTTGTTTCCCAGTCCTAAATGGAGTTGAATCACATGCAGTTTTTGGTCCTCCGACCAAGAGTTGTTTTCTGGTAAGGAAAGTCACTATTGTGCTCCAATTTCCATACACAGTGCAAATAGCACTCGCATCTGTTCCCAGCAATTACAGTGTATTGGACTGAAGCGGAGCTACTGTTCTTGTCAGTTTCCTAAGCAGGGTTGAACTAGATATGGCCCCTGTGTGTAGGAAGCACAGTTCTTTTGTTCTGAGCAAGCTCACTATTTGGACCCAATAGGAAGCACAGTAGAGTAGAAGAGTGCTCTTTTCTCAAAATCAGAGAGTCTTTCTTGTAAGGCGAGCTAGTTTTTGTTTCCCAGTCAGAAATGGAGTTGAATCCCATGCAGTTTATTGTCCTATGAGTAAGAATTGTTTTCTGATAAGAAGAGTCACTATTGTGCTCCTATTGCCATACACAGGGCAAATAGCACTCGCGTCTGTTCCCAGCTAGTACACTGTATTGGACTGAAGAGGAGCTACCATTCTTGTCAGTTTCCTAAGCAGAGTTGAACTAGATATGGCCCGTGTGTGTAGGAAGCACAGTTCTTTTGTTCTGAGCAAGCTAAATGTTCGGACCCCATAGGAAACACAGTAGAGTAGAAGACTGCTCTTTTCTCAAAAGCAGATTGTGTTTCTTGTAAGGCGAGCTAGCGTTTGTTTCCAGTCCTAAATGGAGTTGAATCACATGCAGTTTTTGGTCCTACGAGCAAGAGTTGTTTTCTGGTAATAAAGTCATTATTGCGCTCCCATTGCCATACACAGTGCAAATAGCAATCGCATCTGTTCCCAGAAAGTACAGAGTATTGGACTGAAGCAGAGCTACTGTTCTTGTCAGTTTCCTAAGCAGAGTTGAACTAGATATGGCCCATGTGTGTAGGAAGCACAGTTATTTTGTTCTGAGCAAGCTCACTGTTCGGATCCCATAGGAAACACAGTAAAGTAGAAGAGTGCTCTTTTCTCAAAAGCAGAGTGTGTTTATTGTAAGGCGAGCTAGTGTTTGTTTCCCAGTTCGAAATGGAGTTGAATCCCATGCAGTTTCTGGTCCTACGAGCAAGAGTTGTTTTCTGGTAAAGAAAGTCACTATTGCGCTCCCATTTCCATACACAGTGCAAATATCACTCGCGTCTGTTCCCAGCAAGTACAGTGTATTGGACTGAAGCATAGCTACTGTTCTTGTCAGTTTCCTAAGCAGAGTTGAACTAGATATGGCCCCTGTGTGTAGGAAGCACAGTTCTTTTGTTCTGAGCAAGCTCACTATTCGGAACCCTTAGGAAACCCAGTAGAGTAGAAGAGTGCTCTTTTCTCAAAATCAGAGTGTCTTTCTTGTAAGGCGAGCTAGTGTTTGTTTCCCAGTCAGAAATGTAGTTGAATCCCATGCAGTTTCTGGTCCTATGAGCAAGAGTTGTTTTCTGATAAGAAGAGACACTATTGTGCTCCTATTGCCATACACAGTGCAAATAGCACTGGCGTCTGTTCCTAGCAAGTACAGTGTATTGGACTGAAGAGGAGCTACTGTTCTTGTCAGTTTCCTAAGCAGAGTTGAACTACATATGGTCCATGTGTGTAGGAATCACAGTTCTTTTGTTCTGAGCAAGCTCACTGTTCGGACCCCATAGGAAACACAGTAGAGTAGAAGAGTGCTCTTTTCTCAAAAGCAGAGTGTGTTTCTTGTAAGGAGAGCTAGCGTTTGTTTCCCAGTCCTAAATGGAGTTGAATCACATGCAGTTTCTTGTCCTACAAGTAAGAGTTGTTTTCTGGTAAGAAGAGTCACTATTGAGCTCCCATTGTCATACACAGGGCAAATAGCACCTGCGTCTGTTCCCAGCATATACAGTGTATTGGACTGCAGAGGATCTACTGTTCTTGTCAGTTTCCTAAGCAGAATTTTACTAGATATAGCCGTATTTGTAGGAAGCACAGTTCTTTTGTTCTGAGCAAACTCACTGTTCTGGCCCTATGGGAAACACAGTAGAGTAGAAGAGTGCTCTTTTCTCAAAAGCAGAGTGTGTTTCTTGTAAGGAGAGCTAGCGTTTGTTTTCCAGTCCTAAATGGAGTTGAATCCCATGCAGTTTCTGGTCCTACGAGCAAGAGGTGTTTTCTGGTAAGGAAAGTCACTATTGTGCTCCCATTTCCATACACAGTGCAAATAGCACTCGCGTCTGTTCCCAGCAAGTACAGTGTATTGGACTGAAGCGGAGCTACTGTTCTTGTCAATTTCCTAAGCAGAGATGAACTAGATATCGCCCGCGTGTGAAAGAAGCACAGTTCTTTTGTTCTGAGCAAGCTCACTGTTCAGACTCCCTAGGAAATACAGTAGAGTAGAAAAATGCTCTTTTCTCAAAAGCAGAGTATGTTTCTTGTAAGGCAAGCTAGTATTTGTTTCCCAGTCCTAAATGGAGTTGAATCACATGCAGTTTTAGGTCCTCCGACCAAGAGTTGTTTTCTGGTAAGGAAAGTCACTATTGTGCTCCCATTTCCATACACAGTGCAAATAGCACTCGCGTCTGTTCCCAGCAATTACAGTGTATTAGACTGAAGCGGAGCTACTGTTCTTGTCAGTTTCCTAAGCAGAGTTGAACTAGATATGGCCCCTGTTTGTAGGAAGCACAGTTCTTTTGTTCTGAGCAAGCTCACTATTTGGACCCCATAGGAAACACAGTAGAGTAGAAGAGTGCTCTTTTCTGAAAATCAGAGAGTCTTTCTTGTAAGGCGAGCTAGTGTTTGTTTCCCAGTCAGAAATGGAGTTGAATCCCATGCAGTTTCTTGTCCTATGAGTAAGAGTTGTTTTCTGATAAGAAGAGTCACTATTGTGCTCCTATTGCCATACACAGGGCAAATAGCACTCGCGTCTGTTCCCAGCTAGTACACTGTATTGGACTGAAGAGGAGCTACCGTTCTTGTCAGTTTCCTAAGCAGAGTTGAACTAGATATGGCCCGTGTGTGTAGGAAGCACAGTTCTTTTGTTCTGAGCAAGCTCACTATTCGGACCCCATATGAAACACAGTAGAGTAGAAGAGTGCTCTTTTCTCAAAATCAGAGTGTCTTTTTTGTAAGGCGAGCTAGTGTTTGTTTCCCAGTCCTAAATGGAGTTGAATCCCATGCAGTTTCTGGTCCTATGAGCAAGAGTTGTTTTCTGATAAGAAGAGACACTATTGTGCTCCTATTGCCATACACAGTGCAAATAGCACTGGCGTCTGTTCCCAGCAAGTACAGTGTATTGGACTGAAGAGGAGCTACTGTTCTTGTCAGTTTCCTAAGCAGAGTTGAACTACATATGGTCCATGTGTGTAGGAATCACAGTTCTTTTGTTCTGAGCAAGCTCACTGTTCGGACCCCATAGGAAACACAGTAGAGTAGAAGAGTGCTCTTTTCTCAAAATCAGAGAGTCTTTCTTGTAAGGCGATCTAGCGTTTGTTTCACAGTCCTAAATGGAGTTGAATCACATGCAGTTTCTGGTCCTACAAGCAAGAGTTGTTTTCTGGTAAAAAAAAAGTCACTATTGCGCTCCCATTTCCATACACAATGCAAATAGCACTCGCGTCTGTTCCCAGCAAGTACAGTGTATTGGACTGAAGAGGATCTACTGTTTTTGTCAGTTTCCTAAGCAGAGTTGAACTAGATATGGCCCATGTGTGTAGGAAGCACAGTTCTTTTGTTCTGAGCAAGCTCACTGTTCGGACCCCATAGGAAACACAGTAGAGTAGAAGAGTGCTCTTTTCTCAAAAGCAGAGTGTGTTTCTTGTAAGGAGAGCTAGTGTTTGTTTCCCAGTCCTAAATGGAGTTGAATCACATGCAGTTTCTTGTCCTACAAGCAAGAGTTGTTTTCTGGTAAGAAGAGTCACTATTGAGCTCCCATTGTCATACACAGGGCAAATAGCACCTGCGTCTGTTCCCAGCATATACAGTGTATTGGACTGCAGAGGATATACTTTTCTTGTCAGTTTCCTAAGCAGAATTTTACTAGATATAGCCGTATTTGTAGGAAGCACAGTTCTTTTGTTCTGAGCAAACTCACTGTTCTGGCCCTATAGGAAACACAGTAGAGTAGAAGAGTGCTCTTTTCACAAAAGCAGAGTGTGTTTCTTGTAAGGAGAGCTAGCGTTTGTTTTCCAGTCCTAAATGGAGTTGAATCAAATGCAGTTTTTGGTACTACGAGCAAGATTTGTTTTCTGTTAAGGAAAGTCACTAATATGCTCCCATTTCCATCCACAGTGCAAATAGCACTCGCATCTGTTCCCAGGAAGTACAGTGTATTGGACTGAAGCGGAGCTACTGTTCTTGTCAGTTTGCAAAGCAGAGTTGAACTAGATATGGCCCCTGTGTGTAGGAAGCACAGTTCTTTTGTTCTGAGCAAGCTCACTGTTCGGACCACATAGGAAACACAGAAGAGTAGAAGAGTGCTCTTTTCTCAAAAGCAGAGTGTGTTTCTTGTAAGGCGAGCTAGTGTTTGTTCCCCAGTCAGAAATGGAGTTGAATCCCATGCAGTTTTTGTTCCTACGAGGAAGAGGTGTTTTCTGATAAGAAGAGTCACTATTGCGCTCCTATTTCTATACACAGTACAAATAGGACTTGCGTCTGTTCCCAGCTAGTACAGTGTATTGGACTGAAGAGGAGATACCGTTCTTGTCAGTTTCCTAAGGAGAGTTGAACTAGATATGGCCCGTGTGTGTAAGAAGCACAATTCTTTTGTTCTGAGCAAGCTCACTGTTCGGACCCCATAGGAAACACAGTAGAGCAGAAGAGTGCTCTTTTCTCAAAAGCAGAGTGTGTTTCTTGTAAGGTGAGCTAGCGTTTGTTTCCCAGTCAGAAATGGAGTTGAATCACATGAAGTTTTTGGTCCTACGAGCAAGAGTTGTTTACTCGTAAGCAAAGTCACTATTGTGCTCCCATTGCCATACACTCTGCAAATAGCACTCACGTCTGTTCCCAGCAAGTACAGTGTATTGGACTGAAGAGGAGCTACAGTTCTTGTCAGTTTAATAAGCAGAGTTGAACTAGATATGGCCCATGTGTGTAGGAAGCACAGTTCTTTTGTTCTGAGCAAGCTCACTATTCGGACCCCATAGGAAACACAGTAGAGTAAAAGAGTGCTCTTTTCTCAAAATCAGAGTGTCTTTCTTGTAAGGCGAGCTAGTGTTTGTTTCCCAGTCAGAAATGGAGTTGAATCCCATGCAGTTTCTGGTCCTATGAGCAAGAGTTGTTTTCTGATAAGAAGAGACACTATTGTGCTCCTATTGCCATACACAGTGCAAATAGCACTGGCGTCTGTTCCCAGCAAGTACAGTGTATTGGACTGAAGAGGAGCTACTGTTCTTGTCAGTTTCCTAAGCAGAGTTGAACTACATATGGTCAGTGTGTGTAGGAAGCACAGTTCTTTTGTTCTGAGCAAACTCACTGTTCTGGCCCTATAGGAAACACAGTAGAGTAGAAGAGTGCTCTTTTCTCAAAAGCAGAGTGTGTTTCTTGTAAGGCGAGCTAGCGTTTGTTTCCCAGTCCTAAATGGAGTTGAATCCCATGCAGTTTCTGGTCCTACAAGCAAGAGTTGTTTTCTGGTAAGGAAAGTCACTATTGCGTTCCCATTTCCATACACAGTGCAAATAGCACTCGCATCTGTTCCGAGCAAGTAGAGTGTATTGGACTGAAGCGGAGCTACTGTTCTTGTCAGTTTCCTAAGCAGAGTTGAACTAGATATGGCCCCTGTGTGTAGAAAGCACAGTTCTTTTTTTCTGAGCAAGCTAACTGTTCGGACACCATAGGAAAAACTGTCGAGTAGAAGAGTGCTCTTTTCTCAAAAGCAGAGTGTGTTTCTTGTAAGGCGAGCTAGCGTTTGTTTCCCAGTCCTAAATGGAGTTGAAACACATGCAGTTTATTGTCCTACGAGCAAGAGTTGTTTTCTGGTAAGAAGAGTCACTATTGTGCTCCCATTGTCATACACAGGGCAAATAGCACTGGCGTCTGTTCCCAGCATGTACAGTGTATTGGACTGAAGAGGATCTACTGTTATTTTCAGTTTCCTAAGCAGAATTGAACTAGATATGGCCGTATTTGTATGAAGCACAGTTCTTTTGTTCTGAGCAAGCTCACTGTTCTGGCCCTATAGGAAACACAGTAGAGTAGAAGACTGCTCTTTTCTCAAAAGCAGAGTGTGTTTCTTGTAAGGCGAGCTAGCGTGTGTTTCCCAGTCCTAAATGGAGTTGAATCACATGCAGTTTTTGGTCCTACGAGCAAGAGATGTTTTCTGGTAAGGAAAGTCACTATTGTGCTCCCTTTGCCATAAACAGTGCAAATAGCACTCGCGTCTGTTCCCAGCAAGTACAGTGTATTGACTGAAGAGGAGCTACTGTTCTTGTCACTTTCCTAAGCAGAGTTGAACTAGATATGGCCCATGTGTGTAGGAAGCACAGTTCTTTGTTCTCAGCAAGCTCACTGTTCGGACACCATATGAACCACAGTGAAATAGAAGACTGCTCTTTTCTCAAAAGAGAGTGTGTTTCTTGTAAGACGAGCTAGCGTTTGTTTCCCAGTCAGAAATGGAGTTGAATCACATGAAGTTTTTGGTCCTACGAGCAAGAGTTTTTTACTCGTAAGCAAAGTCACTATTGTGCTCCCATTGCCATACACTGTGCAAATAGCACTCACGTCTGTTCCCAGCCAGCACAGTGTATTGGACTGAAGAGGAGCTACTGTTCTTGTCAGTTTCCTAAGCAGAGTTGAACTAGATATGACCCATGTGTGTGGGAAGCCCAGTTCTTTTGTTCTGAGCAAGCTCAATGTTCGGACCCCATATGAACCACAGTAGAATAGAAGACTGCTCTTTTCTCAAAAGCAGAGTGTGTTTCTTGTAAGGCGAGCTAGCGTTTGTTTCCCAGTCCTAAATGGAGTTGAATCACATGCAGTTTTAGGTCCTACGACCAAGAGTTGTTTTCTGGTAAGGAAAGTCACTATTGCGCTCCCATTGTCATACACAGGGCAAATAGCTCTGGCATCTGTTCACAGCATGTACAGTGTATTGGACTGAACAGGAGCTACTGTTCTTTTTAGTTTCCTAAGCAGAATTGAACTAGATATGGCAGTATTTGTAGGAATCACAGTTCTTTTGTTCTGAGCAAGCTCACTCTTCTGGCCCTATAGTAAACCCAGTAGAGTAGAAGAGTGCTCTTTTCTCAAAAGCAGAGTGTGTTTCTTGTAAGGCGAGCTACCGTTTGTTTCCCAGTCCTAAATGGAGTTGAATCACATGCAGTTTCTGGTCCTACGAGCAAGAGTTGTTTTCTGGTAATAAAGTCACTATTGCGCTCCCATTGCCATACACAGTGCAAATAGCACTCGCATCTGTTCCCAGCAAGTACAGTGTATTGGACTGAAGCAGAGCTACTGTTCTTGTCAGTTTCCTAAGCAGAGTTGAACTAGATATGGCCCGTGTGTGTAGGAAGCACAGTTCTTTTGTTCTGAGAAAGCTCACTGTTCGGACCCCATAGGAAACACAGTAGAGTAGAAGAGTGCTCTTTTCTCAAAAGCAGAGTGTGTTTCTTGTAAGGCGACCTAGTGTTTGTTTCCCAGTCCGAAATGGAGTTGAATCCCTTGCAGTTTCTGGTCCTAGGAGCAAGAGGTGTTCTCTGGTAAGGAAAGTCACTATTGTGCTCCCATTGTCATACAAAGGGCAAATAGCCCTGGCGTCTGTTCCCAGCATGTACAGTGTATTGGACTGAAGAGGAGCTACTGTTCTTGTGAGTTTTCAAAGCAGAGTTGAACTAGATATGGCCCGTGAGTGTAGGAAGCACAGTTCTTTTGTTATGAGCAAGCTCAATGTTCGGGACCCATAGAAAACACAGTAGAGTAGAAGACTGCTTTTTTCTCAAAGTTAGAGTGTGTTTCTTGTAAGGTGAGCTAGTGTTTGTTTCCCAGTCAGAAATGGAGTTGAATCCCATGCAGTTTCTGGTCCTATGAGCAAGAGTTATTTTCTGATAAGAAGAGTCACTATTGTGCTCCTATTGCCATACACAGTGCAAATAGCACTCGCGTCTGTTCTCAGCAAGTACAGTGTATTGGACTGAATAGGAGCTACTGTTCTTGTCAGTTTCCTAAGCAGAGTTGAACTAGATATGGCCCGTTTGTGTAGGAAGCACAGTTCTTTTGTTCTGAGCAAGCTCACTGTTCGGACCCCATATGAACCACAGTAGAATAGAAGACTGCTCTTTTCTCAAAAGCAGAGTGTGTTTCTTGTAAGTCGAGCTAGCGTTTGTTTCCCAGTCCTAAATGGAGTTGAATCACATGCAGTTTTTGGTACTACGAGCAAGATTTGTTTTCTGTTAAGGAAAGTCACTAATACGCTCCCATTTCCATACACAGTGCAAATAGCACTCGCATCTGTTCCCAGGAAGTACAGTGTATTGGACTGAAGCGGAGCTACTGTTCTTGTCAGTTTGCTAAGCAGAGTTGAACTAGATATGGCCCCTGTGTGTAGGAAGCACAGTTCTTTTGTTCTGAGCAAGCTCACTGTTCGGACCACATAGGAAAAACAGAAGAGTAGAAGAGTGCTCTTTTCTCAAAAGCAGAGTGTGTTTCTTGTAAGGCGAGCTAGTGTTTGTTCCCCAGTCAGAAATGGAGTTGAATCCCATGCAGTTTTTGTTCCTACGAGGAAGAGGTGTTTTCTGATAAGAAGAGTCACTATTGCGCTCCTATTTCTATACACAGTACAAATAGGACTCGCGTCTGTTCCCAGCTAGTACAGTGTATTGGACTGAAGAGGAGATACCGTTCTTGTCAGTTTCCTAAGGAGAGTTGAACTAGATATGGCCCGTGTGTTTAAGAAGCACAGTTCTTTTGTTCTGAGCAAGCTCACTGTTCGGACCCCATAGGAAACACAGTAGAGCAGAAGAGTGCTCTTTTCTCAAAAGCAGAGTGTGTTTCTTGTAAGGCAAGCTAGCGTTTGTTTCCCAGTCCTAAATGGAGTTGAATCACATCCTGTTTTTGGTCCTACGAGCAAGAGTTGTTTTCTGGTAAGGAAAGTCACTATTGCGCTCCCATTGTCAGACACAGGGCAAATAGCACTGGCGTCTGTTCCCAGCATGTACAGTGTATTGGACTGAAGAGGATCTACTGTTCTTGTCAGTTTCCTAAGCAGAATTGAACTAGATATGGCCGTATTTGTGGGAAGCACAGTTCTTTTGTTCTGAGCAAACTCACTGTTCTGGCCCTATAGGAAACACAGTAGAGTAGAAGAGTGCTCTTTTCTCAAAAGCAGAGTGTGTTTCTTGTAAGGCGAGCTAGCGTTTGTTTCCCAGTCCTAAATGGAGTTGAATCCCATGCAGTTTCTGGTCCTACAAGCAAGAGTTGTTTTCTGGTAAGGAAAGTCACTATTGCGTTCCCATTTCCATACACAGTGCAAATAGCACTCGCATCTGTTCCGAACAAGTAGAGTGTATTGGACTGAAGCGGAGCTACTGTTCTTGTCAGTTTCCTAAGCAGAGTTGAACTAGATATGGCCCCTGTGTGTAGAAAGCACAGTTCTTTTTTTCTGAGCAAGCTAACTGTTCGGACACCATAGGAAAAACAGTCGAGTAGAAGAGTGCTCTTTTCTCAAAAGCAGAGTGTGTTTCTTGTAAGGCGAGCTAGCGTTTGTTTCCCAGTCCTAAATGGAGTTGAAACACATGCAGTTTATTGTCCTACGAGCAAGAGTTGTTTTCTGGTAAGAAGAGTCACTATTGTGTTCCCATTGTCATACACAGGGCAAATAGCACTGGCGTCAGTTCCCAGCATGTACAGTGTATTGGACTGAAGAGGATCTACTGTTCTTTTCAGTTTCCTAAGCAGAATTGAACTAGATATGGCCGTATTTGTATGAAGCACAGTTCTTTTGTTCTGAGCAAGCTCACTGTTCTGGCCCTATAGGAAACACAGTAGAGTAGAAGACTGCTCTTTTCTCAAAAGCAGAGTGTGTTTCTTGTAAGGCGAGCTAGCGTTTGTTTCCCAGTCCTAAATGGAGTTGAATCACATGCAGTTTTTGGTACTACGAGCAAGATTTGTTTTCTGTTAAGGAAAGTCACTAATACGCTCCCATTTCCATACACAGTGCAAATAGCACTCGCATCTGTTCCCAGGAAGTACAGTGTATTGGACTGAAGCGGAGCTACTGTTCTTGTCAGTTTGCTAAGCAGAGTTGAACTAGATATGGCCCCTGTGTGTAGGAAGCACAGTTCTTTTGTTCTGAGCAAGCTCACTGTTCGGACCACATAGGAAACACAGAAGAGTAGAAGAGTGCTCTTTTCTCAAAAGCAGAGTGTGTTTCTTGTAAGGCGAGCTAGTGTTTGTTCCCCAGTCAGAAATGGAGTTGAATCCCATGCAGTTTTTGTTCCTACGAGGAAGAGGTGTTTTCTGATAAGAAGAGTCACTATTGCGCTCCTATTTCTATACACAGTACAAATAGGACTCGCGTCTGTTCCCAGCTAGTACAGTGTATTGGACTGAAGAGGAGATACCGTTCTTGTCAGTTTCCTAAGGAGAGTTGAACTAGATATGGCCCGTGTGTTTAAGAAGCACAGTTCTTTTGTTCTGAGCAAGCTCACTGTTCGGACCCCATAGGAAACACAGTAGAGCAGAAGAGTGCTCTTTTCTCAAAAGCAGAGTGTGTTTCTTGTAAGGCAAGCTAGCGTTTGTTTCCCAGTCCTAAATGGAGTTGAATCACATCCTGTTTTTGGTCCTACGAGCAAGAGTTGTTTTCTGGTAAGGAAAGTCACTATTGCGCTCCCATTGTCAGACACAGGGCAAATAGCACTGGCGTCTGTTCCCAGCATGTACAGTGTATTGGACTGAAGAGGATCTACTGTTCTTGTCAGTTTCCTAAGCAGAATTGAACTAGATATGGCCGTATTTGTGGGAAGCACAGTTCTTTTGTTCTGAGCAAACTCACTGTTCTGGCCCTATAGGAAACACAGTAGAGTAGAAGAGTGCTCTTTTCTCAAAAGCAGAGTGTGTTTCTTGTAAGGCGAGCTAGCGTTTGTTTCCCAGTCCTAAATGGAGTTGAAACACATGCAGTTTATTGTCCTACGAGCAAGAGTTGTTTTCTGGTAAGAAGAGTCACTATTGTGCTCCCATTGTCATACACAGGGCAAATAGCACTGGCGTCAGTTCCCAGCATGTACAGTGTATTGGACTGAAGAGGATCTACTGTTCTTTTCAGTTTCCTAAGCAGAATTGAACTAGATATGGCCGTATTTGTATGAAGCACAGTTCTTTTGTTCTGAGCAAGCTCACTGTTCTGGCCCTATAGGAAACACAGTAGAGTAGAAGACTGCTCTTTTCTCAAAAGCAGAGTGTGTTTCTTGTAAGGCGAGCTAGCGTTTGTTTCCCAGTCCTAAATGGAGTTGAATCACATGCAGTTTTTGGTCCTACGAGCAAGAGATGTTTTCTGGTAATAAAGTCACTATTGCGCTCCCATTTCCATACTCAGTGCAAATAGCACTCGAGTCTGTTCCCCGCAAGTACAGTGTATTGGACTGAAGCGGAGCTACTGTTCTTGTCAGTTTCCTAAGCAGAGTTGAACTAGATATAGTCCATGTGTGTAGGAAGCACAGTTCTTTTGTTCTGAGCAAATTCACTGTTCTGGCCTAATAGGAAACACACTAGAGTAGAAGAGTGCTCTTTTCTCAAAAGCAGAGTGTGTTTCTTGGAATGCGAGCTGGCATTTGTTTCCCAGTCCTAAATGGAGTTGAATCACATGCAGTTTTTGGTCCTACGACCAAGAGTCGTTTTCTGGTAAGGAAAGTCATTATTGTGCTCCCATTTCCATACACAGTGCAAATAGCACTCGCGACAGTTCCCAGCAATTACTGTGTATTGGACTGAATAGGAGCTACTGTTCTTGTCAGTTTCCTAAGCAGAGTTGAACTAGATATGGCCCCTGTGTGTAGGAAGCACAGTTTTTTTGTTCTGAGCAAGCTCACTGTTCGGACCCCATAGGAAACACAGTAGAGTAGAAGACTGCTCATTTCTCAAAAGCAGAGTGTGTTTCTTGTAAGGCGAGCTAGCGTTTGTTTCCCAGTCCTAAATGGAGTTGAATCACATGCAGTTTTTGGTCCTACGAGCAAGAGTTGTTTTCTGGTAATAAAGTCACTGTTGCGCTCCCATTGCCATACACAGTGTAAATAGCACTCGCATCTGTTCCCAGCAAGTACAGTGTATTGCACTGAAGCGGAGCTACTGTTCTTGTCAGTTTCCTAAGCAGAGTTGAACTAGATATGGCCCGTGTGTGTAGGAAGCCCAGTTCTTTTGTTCTGAGCAAGCTCACTGTTTGGACCCCATAGGATACACAGTAGAGTAGAAGAGTGCTCTTTTCTCAAAAGCAGAGTGTGTTTCTTGTTAGGCGAGCTAGCATTTGTTTCCCACTCCTAAATGGAGCTGAATCACATGCAGATTCTTGTCCAATGAGCAAGAGTTGTTTTCTGGTAAGAAGAGTAACTATTGCGCTCCCATTGTCATACACAGGGCAAATAGCACTGGCGTCTGTTCCCAGCATGTACAGTGTATTGGACTGAACAGGAGCTACCGTTCTTTTCAGTTTCCTAAGCAGAATTGAACTAGATATGGCAGTATTTGTAGGAAGCACAGTTCTTTTGTTCTGAGCAAGCTCACTCTTCTGGCCCTATAAGAAACACAGTACAGTAGAAGAGTGCTCTTTTCTCAAAAGCAGAGTGTGTTTCTTGTAAGGCGAGCTAGCGTTTGTTTCCCAGTCCTAAATGGAGTTGAATCACATGCAGTTTTTGGTCCTACGAGCAAGAGTTGTTTTCTGGTAATAAAGTCACTATTGCGCTCCCATTGCAATACACAGTGCAAATAGCACTCGCATCTGTTCCCAGGAAGTACAGTGTATTGGACTGAATAGGAGCTACTGTTCTTGTCAGTTTCCTAAGCAGATTTGAACTAGATATGGCCCGTGTGTGTAGGAAGCACAGTTCTTTTGTTCTGAGCAAGCTCACTGTTCGAACTCCATAGGAAACACAATAGATCATAAGAGTGCTCTTTTCTCAAAAGCAGAGTGTGTTTCTTGTAAGGCGAGCTAGTGTTTGTTTCCCAGTCAGAAATGGAGTTGAATCCCATGCAGTTTCTGGTCCTACGAGCAAGAGGTGTTTTCTGGTAAGGAAAGTCACTATTGCGCTCCCATTTCCATACACAGTGCAAATAGCACTCGCGTCTGTTCCCAGCAAGTACAGTGTATTGGACTGAAGTGGAGCTACTGTTCTTGTCAGTTTCCTAAGCAGAGTTGAACTAGATATGGCCCCTGTTTGTAGGAAGCACAGTTCTTTTGTTCTGAGCAAGCTCACTATTTGGACCCCATAGGAAACACAGTAGAGTAGAAGAGTGCTCTTTTCTCAAAATCAGAGAGTCTTTCTTGTAAGGTGAGATAGTTTTTGTTTCCCAGTCATAAATGGAGTTGAATCCCATGCAGTTTCTTGTCCTATGAGTAAGAGTTGTTTTCTGATAAGAAGAGTCACTATTGTGCTCCTATTGACATACACAGGGCAAATAGCACTCGCGTCTGTTCCCAGCTAGTACACTGTATTGGACTGAAGAGGAGCTACCGTTCTTGTCAGTTTCCTAAGCAGAGTTGAACTAGATATGGCCCGTGTGTGTAGGAAGCACAGTTCTTTTGTTCTGAGCAAGCTCACTGTTCGGACCCCATAGGAAACACAGTAGAGTAGAAGACTGCTCTTTTCTCAAAAGCAGAGTGTGTTTCGTGTAAGGCGAGATAGCGTTTGTTTCCAGTCCTAAATGGAGTTGAATCACATCCCGTTTTTGGTCCTACGAGCAAGAGTTGTTTTCTGGTAATAAAGTCACTATTGCACTCCCATTTGCATACACAGTGCAAATAGCACTCGCTTCTGTTCCCAGCAAGTACAGTGTATTGGACTGAAGCGTAGCTACTGTTCTTGTCAGTTTCTTAAGCAGAGTTGAACTAGATATGGCCGCTGTGTGTAGGAAGCACAGTTCTTTTGTTCTGAGCAAGCTCACTATTCGGACCCCATAGTAAACACAGTAGAGTAGAAGAGTGCTCTTTTCTCAAAATCAGAGTGTCTTTCTTGTAAGGCGAGCTAGTGTTTGTTTCCCAGTCAGAAATGGAGTTGAATCCCATGCAGTTTCTGGTCCTATGAGCAAGAGTTGTTTTCTGATAAGAAGAGACACTATTGTGCTCCTATTGCCATACACAGTGCAAATAGCACTGGCGTCTGTTCCCAGCAAGTACAGTGTATTGGACTGAAGAGGAGCTACTGTTCTTGTCAGTTTCCTAAGCAGAGTTGAACTACATATGGTCAGTGTGTGTAGGAAGCACAGTTCTTTTGTTCTGAGCAAGC
This sequence comes from Peromyscus eremicus, assembly GCF_949786415.1. NCBI lineage: Eukaryota > Metazoa > Chordata > Mammalia > Rodentia > Cricetidae > Peromyscus > Peromyscus eremicus. The sequence goes on along the minus strand of NW_026736906.1, from coordinate 17,122 downwards.
TCACTGTTCGGACCCCATAGGAAACACAGTAGAGTAGAAAAGTGCTCTTTTCTCAAAAGCAGAGTGTGTTTCTTATAAGGCAAGCTAGCATTTGTTTCCCAGTCCTAAATGGAGCTGAATCACATGTAGTTTCAGGTCCTACGAGCAAGAGTTGTTTTCTGGTAAGGAAAGTCACTATTGTGCTCCCATTTCCATACACAGTGCAAATAGCACTCGCGACTGTTCCCAGCAATTACAGTGTATTGGGCTGAAGCGGAGCTACTGTTCTTGTCAGTTTCCTAAGCAGAGTTGAACTAGATATGGCCCGTGTGTGTAGGAAGCACAGTTCTTTTGTTCTGAGCAAGCTCACTGTTCGGACCCCATAGGATACACAGTCGAGTAGAAGAGTGCTCTTTTCTCAAAAGCAGAGTGTGTTTCTTGTTAGGCGAGCTAGCGTTTGTTTCCCAGTCCTAAATGGAGTTGAATCACATGCAGATTCTTGTCCGACAAGCAAGAGTTGTTTTCTGGTAAGAAGAGTCACTATTGAGCTCCCATTGTCATACACAGGGCAAATAGCACTGGCGTCTGTTCCCAGCATGTACAGTGTATTGGACTGAACAGGAGCTACTGTTCTTTTCAGTTTCCTAAGCAGAATTGAACTAGATAAGGCAATATTTGTAGGAAGCACAGTTCTTTTGTTCTGAGCAAGCTCACTGTTCAGACCCCATAGGATACACAGTCGAGTAGAAGAGTGCTCTTTTCTCAAAATCGGAGTGTGTTTCTTGTTAGGCGAGCTAGCGTTTGTTTCCCAGTCATAAATGGAGTTGAATCACATGCAGTTTCTTGTCCTACGAGCAAGAGTTGTTTTCTGGTAATAAGAGTCACTATTGCGCTCACATTGTCATACAAAGGCAAATAGCATTGGCGTCTGTTCCCAGCATGTACAGTGTATTGGACTGAACAGGAGCTACTGTTCTTTTCAGTTTTCTAAGCAGAATTGAACTAGATATGGCAGTATTTGTATGAAGCTCAGTTTTTTTGTTCTGAGCAAGCACCATGTTCTGGCCCTATAGGAAACACAGTAGAGTAGAAGAGTGCTCTTTTCTCAAAAGCAGAGTGGGTTTTTTGTAAGGTGAGCTAGCGTTTGTTTCCCAGTCCTAAATGGAGTTGAATCACATGCAGTTTTTGGTCCTATGACCAAGAGTTGTTTTCTGGTAAGGAAAGTCACTATTGCGCTCCCATTGTCATACACAGGGCAAATAGCTCTGGCATCTGTTCACAGCATGTACAGTGTATTGGACTGAACAGGAGCTACTGTTCTTTTCAGTTTCCTAAGCAGAATTGAACTAAATATGGCAGTATTTGTAGGAATCACAGTTCTTTTGTTCTGAGCAAGCTCACTCTTCTGGCCCTATAGTAAACACAGTAGAGTACAAGAGTGCTCTTTTCTCAAAAGCAGAGTGTGTTTCTTGTAAGGCGAGCTACCGTTTGTTTCCCAGTCCTAAATGGAGTTGAATCACATGCAGTTTCTGGTCCTACGAGCAAGAGTTGTTTTCTGGTAATAAAGTCACTATTGCGCTCCCATTGCCATACACAGTGCAAATAGCACTCGCATCTGTTCCCAGCAAGTACAGTGTATTTTACTGAAGCGGAGCTACTGTTCTTGTCAGTTTCCTAAGCAGAGTTGAACTAGATATGGCCCGTGTGTGTAGGAAGCACAGTTCTTTTGTTCTGAGCAAGCTCACTGTTCGGACACCATAGGAAACACACTAGAGTAGAAGAGTGCTCTTTTCTCAAAAGCAGAGTGTGTTTCTTGTAAGGCGAGCTAGTGTTTGTTTCCCAGTCAGAAATGGAGTTGAATCCCATGCAGTTTCTGGTCCTAGGAGCAAGAGGTGTTCTCTGGTAAGGAAAGTCACTATTGTGCTCCCATTGTCATACAAAGGGCAAATAGCCCTGGCGTCTGTTCCCAGCATGTACAGTGTATTGGACTGAAGAGGAGCTACTGTTCTTGTGAGTTTCCAAAGCAGAGTTGAACTAGATATGGCCCGTGAGTGTAGGAAGCACAGTTCTTTTTTTATGAGCAAGCTCAATGTTCGGGACCCATAGGAAACACAGTAGAGTAGAAGACTGCTTTTTTCTCAAAAGCAGAGTGTGTTTCTTGTAAGGTGAGCTAGTGTTTGTTTCCCAGTCAGAAATGGAGTTGAATCCCATGCAGTTTCTGGTCCTATGAGCAAGAGTTATTTTCTGATAAGAAGAGTCACTATTGTGCTCCTATTGCCATACACAGTGCAAATAGCACTCGCGTCTGTTCTCAGCAAGTACAGTGTATTGGACTGAATAGGAGCTACTGTTCTTGTCAGTTTCCTAAGCAGAGTTGAACTAGATATGGCCCGTGTGTGTAGGAAGCACAGTTCTTTTGTTCTGAGCAAGCTCAATGTTCGGACCCCATATGAACCACAGTAGAATAGAAGACTGCTCTTTTCTCAAAAGCAGAGTGTGTTTCTTGTAAGGCGAGCTAGCGTTTGTTTCCCAGTCCTAAATGGAGTTGAATAACATACAGTTTTTGGTCCTACGAGCAAGAGTTGTTTTCTGGTAATAAAGTCACTGTTGCACTCCCATTGCCATACACAGTGTAAATAGCACTCGCATCTCTTCCCAGCAAGTACAGTGTATTGGACTGAAGCGGAGCTACTGTTCTTGTCAGTTTCCTAAGCAGAGTTGAACTAGATATGGTCCGTGTGTGTAGGAAGCACAGTTCTTTTGTTCTGAGCAAGCTCACTGTTCGGTCCCCATTGGATACACAGTCGAGTAGAAGAGTGCTCTTTTCTCAAAAGCAGAGTGTGTTTCTTGTTAGGCGAGCTAGCGTTTGTTTCCCAGTCCTAAATGGAGTTGAATCACATGCATATTCTTGTCCAACGAGCAAGAGTTGTTTCCTGGTAAGAAGAGTCACTGTTGAGCTCCCATTGTCATACACAGGGCAAATAGCACTGGCGTCTGTTCCCAGCATGTACAGTGTATTGGACTGAACAGGAGCTACCGTTCTTTTCAGTTTCCTAAGCAGAATTGAACTAGATATGGCAGTATTTGTAGGAAGCACAGTTCTTTTGTTCTGAGCAAGCTCACTCTTCTGGCCCTATAAGAAACACAGTACAGTAGAAGAGTGCTCTTTTCTCAAAAGCAGAGTGTGTTTCTTGTAAGGCGAGCTAGCGTTTGTTTCCCAGTCCTAAATGGAGTTGAATCACATGCAGTTTTTGGTCCTACGAGCAAGAGTTGTTTTCTGGTAATAAAGTCACTATTGCGCTCCCATTGCAATACACAGTGCAAATAGCACTCGCATCTGTTCCCAGGAAGTACAGTGTATTGGACTGAAGCGGAGCTACTGTTCTTGTCAGTTTCCTAAGCAGATTTGAACTAGATATGGCCCGTGTGTGTAGGAAGCACAGTTCTTTTGTTCTGAGCAAGCTCACTGTTCGAACTCCATAGGAAACACAATAGATCATAAGAGTGCTCTTTTCTCAAAAGCAGAGTGTGTTTCTTGTAAGGCGAGCTAGTGTTTGTTTCCCAGTCAGAAATGGAGTTGAATCCCATGCAGTTTCTGGTCCTACGAGCAAGAGGTGTTTTCTGGTAAGGAAAGTCACTATTGCGCTCCCATTTCCATACACAGTGCAAATAGCACTCGCGTCTGTTCCCAGCAAGTACAGTGTATTGGACTGAAGTGGAGCGACTGTTCTTGTCAATTTCCTAAGCAGAGATGAACTAGATATGGCCCGCGTGTGTAAGAAGCACAGTTCTTTTGTTCTGAGCAAGCTCACTGTTCAGACACCCTTGGAAATACAGTAGAGTAGAAGAATGCTCTTTTCTCAAAAGCAGAGTGTGTTTCTTGTAAGGCAAGCTAGCATTTGTTTCCCAGTCCTAAATGGAGTTGAATCACATGCAGTTTTTGGTCCTCCGACCAAGAGTTGTTTTCTGGTAAGGAAAGTCACTATTGTGCTCCCATTTCCATACACAGTGCAAATAGCACTCGCGTCTGTTCCCAGCAATTACAGTGTATTGGACTGAAGCGGAGCTACTGTTCTTGTCAGTTTCCTAAGCAGAGTTGAACTAGATATGGCCCCTGTTTGTAGGAAGCACAGTTCTTTTGTTCTGAGCAAGCTCACTATTTGGACCCCATAGGAAACACAGTAGAGTAGAAGAGTGCTCTTTTCTCAAAATCAGAGAGTCTTTCTTGTAAGGTGAGATAGTTTTTGTTTCCCAGTCATAAATGGAGTTGAATCCCATGCAGTTTCTTGTCCTATGAGTAAGAGTTGTTTTCTGATAAGAAGAGTCACTATTGTGCTCCTATTGACATACACAGGGCAAATAGCACTCGCGTCTGTTCCCAGCTAGTACACTGTATTGGACTGAAGAGGAGCTACCGTTCTTGTCAGTTTCCTAAGCAGAGTTGAACTAGATATGGCCCGTGTGTGTAGGAAGCACAGTTCTTTTGTTCTGAGCAAGCTCACTGTTCGGACCCCATAGGAAACACAGTAGAGTAGAAGACTGCTCTTTTCTCAAAAGCAGAGTGTGTTTCGTGTAAGGCGAGATAGCGTTTGTTTCCAGTCCTAAATGGAGTTGAATCACATCCCGTTTTTGGTCCTACGAGCAAGAGTTGTTTTCTGGTAATAAAGTCACTATTGCACTCCCATTTGCATACACAGTGCAAATAGCACTCGCTTCTGTTCCCAGCAAGTACAGTGTATTGGACTGAAGCGTAGCTACTGTTCTTGTCAGTTTCTTAAGCAGAGTTGAACTAGATATGGCCCCTGTGTGTAGGAAGCACAGTTCTTTTGTTCTGAGCAAGCTCACTATTCGGACCCCATAGTAAACACAGTAGAGTAGAAGAGTGCTCTTTTCTCAAAATCAGAGTGTCTTTCTTGTAAGGCGAGCTAGTGTTTGTTTCCCAGTCAGAAATGGAGTTGAATCCCATGCAGTTTCTGGTCCTATGAGCAAGAGTTGTTTTCTGATAAGAAGAGACACTATTGTGCTCCTATTGCCATACACAGTGCAAATAGCACTGGCGTCTGTTCCCAGCAAGTACAGTGTATTGGACTGAAGAGGAGCTACTGTTCTTGTCAGTTTCCTAAGCAGAGTTGAACTACATATGGTCAGTGTGTGTAGGAAGCACAGTTCTTTTGTTCTGAGCAAGCTCACTGTTCGGACCCCATAGGAAACACAGTAGAGCAGAAAAGTGCTCTTTTCTCAAAAGCAGAGTGTGTTTTTTATAAGGCAAGCTAGCATTTGTTTCCCAGTCCTAAATGGAGCTGAATCACATGCAGTTTCAGGTCCTACGAGCAAGAGTTGTTTTCTGGTAAGGAAAGTCACTATTGTGCTCCCATTTCCATACACAGTGCAAATAGCACTCGCGACTGTTCCCAGCAATTACAGTGTATTGGGCTGAAGCGGAGCTACTGTTCTTGTCAGTTTCCTAAGCAGAGTTGAACTAGATATGGCCCGTGTGTGTAGGAAGCACAGTTCTTTTGTTCTGAGCAAGCTCACTGTTCGGACCCCATAGGATACACAGTCGAGTAGAAGAGTGCTCTTTTCTCAAAAGCAGAGTGTGTTTCTTGTTAGGCGAGCTAGCGTTTGTTTCCCAGTCCTAAATGGAGTTGAATCACATGCAGATTCTTGTCCGACAAGCAAGAGTTGTTTTCTGGTAAGAAGAGTCACTATTGAGCTCCCATTGTCATACACAGGGCAAATAGCACTGGCGTCTGTTCCCAGCATGTACAGTGTATTGGACTGAACAGGAGCTACTGTTCTTTTCAGTTTCCTAAGCAGAATTGAACTAGATAAGGCAATATTTGTAGGAAGCACAGTTCTTTTGTTCTGAGCAAGCTCACTGTTCAGACCCCATAGGATACACAGTCGAGTAGAAGAGTGCTCTTTTCTCAAAATCGGAGTGTGTTTCTTGTTAGGCGAGCTAGCGTTTGTTTCCCAGTCATAAATGGAGTTGAATCACATGCAGTTTCTTGTCCTACGAGCAAGAGTTGTTTTCTGGTAATAAGAGTCACTATTGCGCTCACATTGTCATACAAAGGCAAATAGCATTGGCGTCTGTTCCCAGCATGTACAGTGTATTGGACTGAACAGGAGCTACTGTTCTTTTCAGTTTTCTAAGCAGAATTGAACTAGATATGGCAGTATTTGTATGAAGCTCAGTTTTTTTGTTCTGAGCAAGCACCATGTTCTGGCCCTATAGGAAACACAGTAGAGTAGAAGAGTGCTCTTTTCTCAAAAGCAGAGTGGGTTTTTTGTAAGGTGAGCTAGCGTTTGTTTCCCAGTCCTAAATGGAGTTGAATCACATGCAGTTTTTGGTCCTATGACCAAGAGTTGTTTTCTGGTAAGGAAAGTCACTATTGCGCTCCCATTGTCATACACAGGGCAAATAGCTCTGGCATCTGTTCACAGCATGTACAGTGTATTGGACTGAACAGGAGCTACTGTTCTTTTCAGTTTCCTAAGCAGAATTGAACTAGATATGGCAGTATTTGTAGGAATCACAGTTCTTTTGTTCTGAGCAAGCTCACTCTTCTGGCCCTATAGTAAACACAGTAGAGTAGAAGAGTGCTCTTTTCTCAAAAGCAGAGTGTGTTTCTTGTAAGGCGAGCTACCGTTTGTTTCCCAGTCCTAAATGGAGTTGAATCACATGCAGTTTCTGGTCCTACGAGCAAGAGTTGTTTTCTGGTAATAAAGTCACTATTGCGCTCCCATTGCCATACACAGTGCAAATAGCACTCGCATCTGTTCCCAGCAAGTACAGTGTATTTTACTGAAGCGGAGCTACTGTTCTTGTCAGTTTCCTAAGCAGAGTTGAACTAGATATGGCCCGTGTGTGTAGGAAGCACAGTTCTTTTGTTCTGAGCAAGCTCACTGTTCGGACACCATAGGAAACACACTAGAGTAGAAGAGTGCTCTTTTCTCAAAAGCAGAGTGTGTTTCTTGTAAGGCGAGCTAGTGTTTGTTTCCCAGTCAGAAATGGAGTTGAATCCCATGCAGTTTCTGGTCCTAGGAGCAAGAGGTGTTCTCTGGTAAGGAAAGTCACTATTGTGCTCCCATTGTCAAACAAAGGGCAAATAGCCCTGGCGTCTGTTCCCAGCATGTACAGTGTATTGGACTGAAGAGGAGCTACTGTTCTTGTGAGTTTCCAAAGCAGAGTTGAACTAGATATGGCCCGTGAGTGTAGGAAGCACAGTTCTTTTTTTATGAGCAAGCTCAATGTTCGGGACCCATAGGAAACACAGTAGAGTAGAAGACTGCTTTTTTCTCAAAAGCAGAGTGTGTTTCTTGTAAGGTGAGCTAGTGTTTGTTTCCCAGTCAGAAATGGAGTTGAATCCCATGCAGTTTCTGGTCCTATGAGCAAGAGTTATTTTCTGATAAGAAGAGTCACTATTGTGCTCCTATTGCCATACACAGTGCAAATAGCACTCGCGTCTGTTCTCAGCAAGTACAGTGTATTGGACTGAATAGGAGCTACTGTTCTTGTCAGTTTCCTAAGCAGAGTTGAACTAGATATGGCCCGTGTGTGTAGGAAGCACAGTTCTTTTGTTCTGAGCAAGCTCAATGTTCGGACCCCATATGAACCACAGTAGAATAGAAGACTGCTCTTTTCTCAAAAGCAGAGTGTGTTTCTTGTAAGGCGAGCTAGCGTTTGTTTCCCATTCCTAAATGGAGTTGAATAACATACAGTTTTTGGTCCTACGAGCAAGAGTTGTTTTCTGGTAATAAAGTCACTGTTGCACTCCCATTGCCATACACAGTGTAAATAGCACTCGCATCTCTTCCCAGCAAGTACAGTGTATTGGACTGAAGCGGAGCTACTGTTCTTGTCAGTTTCCTAAGCAGAGTTGAACTAGATATGGTCCGTGTGTGTAGGAAGCACAGTTCTTTTGTTCTGAGCAAGCTCACTGTTCGGTCCCCATTGGATACACAGTCGAGTAGAAGAGTGCTCTTTTCTCAAAAGCAGAGTGTGTTTCTTGTTAGGCGAGCTAGCGTTTGTTTCCCAGTCCTAAATGGAGTTGAATCACATGCATATTCTTGTCCAACGAGCAAGAGTTGTTTCCTGGTAAGAAGAGTCACTGTTGAGCTCCCATTGTCATACACAGGGCAAATAGCACTGGCATCTGTTCCCAGCATGTACAGTGTATTGGACTGAACAGGAGCTACTGTTCTTTTCAGTTTCCTAAGCAGAATTGAACTAGATATGGCAGTATTTGTAGGAAGCACAGTTCTTTTGTTCTGAGCAAGCTCACTGTTCGGACCCCATAAGATAAACAGTCGAGTAGAAGAGTGCTCTTTTCTCAAAAACAGAGTGTGTTTCTTGTTAGGCGAGCTAGCGTTTGTTTCCCAGTCATAAATGGAGTTGAATCACATGCAGTTTCTTGTCCTACGAGCAAGAGTTGTTTTCTGGTAATAAGAGTCACTATTGTGCTCCCATTGTCATACAAAGGCAAATAGCACTGGCGTCTGTTCCCAGCATGTACAGTGTATTGGACTGAACAGGAGCTACTGTTCTTTTCAGTTTTCTAAGCAGAATTGAACTAGATATGGCAGTATTTGTATGAAGCTCAGTTTTTTTGTTCTGAGCAAGCTCACTGTTCTGGCCCTATAGGAAACACAGTAGAGTAGAAGAGTGCTCTTTTCTCAAAAGCAGAGTGGGTTTTTTGTAAGGTGAGCTAGCGTTTGTTTCCCAGTCCTAAATGTAGTTGAATCACATGCAGTTTTTGACCTACGACCAAGAGTTGTTTTCTGGTAAGGAAAGTCACTATTGCGCTCCCATTGTCATACACAGGGCAAATAGCTCTGGCATCTGTTCACAGCATGTACAGTGTATTGGACTAAACAGGAGCTACTGTTCTTTTCAGTTTCCTAAGCAGAATTGAACTAGATATGGCAGTATTTGTAGGAATCACAGTTCTTTTGTTCTGAGCAAGCTCACTCTTCTGGCCCTATAGTAAACACAGTAGAGTACAAGAGTGCTCTTTTCTCAAAAGCAGAGTGTGTTTCTTGTAAGGCGAGCTACCGTTTGTTTCCCAGTCCTAAATGGAGTTGAATCACATGCAGTTTCTGGTCCTACGAGCAAGAGTTGTTTTCTGGTAATAAAGTCACTATTGCGCTCCCATTGCCATACACAGTGCAAATAGCACTCGCATCTGTTCCCAGCAAGTACAGTGTATTGGACTGAAGCAGAGCTACTGTTCTTGTCAGTTTCCTAAGCAGAGTTAAACTAGATATGGCCCGTGTGTGTAGGAAGCACAGTTCTTTTGTTCTGAGCAAGCTCACTGTTCGGACCCCATAGGAAACACAGTAGAGTAGAAGGGTGCTCTTTTCTCAAAAGCAGAGTGTGTTTCTTGTAAGGCGAGCTAGTGTTTGTTTCCCAGTCAGAAATGGAGTTGAATCCCATGCAGTTTCTGGTCCTAGGAGCAAGAGGTGTTCTCTGGTAAGGAAAGTCACTATTGTGCTCCCATTGTCATACAAAGGGCAAATAGCCCTGGCGTCTGTTCCCAGCATGTACAGTGTATTGGACTGAAGAGGAGCTACTGTTCTTGTGAGTTTCCAAAGCAGAGTTGAACTAGATATGGCCCGTGAGTGTAGGAAGCACAGTACTTTTGTTATGAGCAAGCTCAATGTTCGGGACCCATAGGAAACGCAGTAGAGTAGAAGACTGCTTTTTTCTCAAAAGCAGAGTGTGTTTCTTGTAAGGTGAGCTAGTGTTTGTTTCCCAGTCAGAAATGGAGTTGAATCCCATGCAGTTTCTGGTCCTATGAGCAAGAGTTATTTTCTGATAAGAAGAGTCACTATTGTGCTCCTATTGCCATACACAGTGCAAATAGCACTCGTGTCTGTTCTCAGCAAGTACAGTGTATTGGACTGAATAGGAGCTACTGTTCTTGTCAGTTTCCTAAGCAGAGTTGAACTAGATATGGCCCGTGTGTGTAGGAAGCACAGTTCTTTTGTTCTGAGCAAGCTCAATGTTCGGACCCCATATGAACCACAGTAGAATAGAAGACTGCTCTTTTCTCAAAAGCAGAGTGTGTTTCTTGTAAGGCGAGCTAGCATTTGTTTCCCAGTCCTAAATGGAGTTGAATCACAAGCAGTTTCTTGTCCTACGAGCAGGAGTTGTTTTCTGGTAAGAAGTGTCACAATTGCGCTCCCATTGTCATACACGGCAAATAGCACTGGCGTCTATTCCCAGCATGTACAGTGTATTGGACTGAAGAGGATCTACTGTTCTTTTCAGTTTCCTAAGCAGAATTGAACTAGATATGGCCCTATTTTTATGAAGCACAGTTCTTTTGTTCTGAGCAAGCTCACTCTTCTGGACCTATAGGAAACACAGTAGAGTAGAAGAGTGCTCTTTTCTCAAAAGCAGAGTGTGTTTCCTGTAACGCGAGCTAGCATTTGTTTCCCAGTCCTAAATGGAGTTGAATCACATGCAGTTTTTTGTCCTAAGAGCAAGAGTTGTTTTCTGGTAAGGAAAGTCACTATTGTGCTCCCATTTCCATACACAGTGCAAATAGCACTCGCGTCTGTTCCAAGCAAGTACAGTGTATTGGAATGAAGCGGAGCTACTGTTCTTGTCAGTTTACTAAGCAAAGTTGAACTAGATATGGCCCGTGTGTGTAGGAAGCACAGTTCTTTTGTTCTGAGCAAATTCACTGTTCTGGGCCAATAGGAAACACAGTAGAGTAGAAGAGTGCTCTTTTCTCAAAAGCAGAGTGTGTTTCTTGTAAGGCGAGCTAGCGTTTGTTTCCCAGTCCTAAATGGAGTTGAATCACATGCATTTTCTGCTCCTATGAGCAAGAATTGTTTTCTGGGAAGAAGAGTCACTATTGCGCTCCCATTGCCATACACAGTGCAAAAAGCACTCGCGTCTGTTCCCAGCAAGTACAGTGTATTGGACTGAAGAGGAGCTACTGTTCATGTCAGTTTCCTAAGCAGAGTTGAACTAGATATGGCCCCTGTGTGTAGGAAGCACAGTTCTTTTGTTCTGAGCAAGCTCACTGTTCGGACACCATAGGAAACACACTAGAGTAGAAGAGTGCTCTTTTCTCAAAAGCAGAGTGTGTTTCTTGTAAGGCGAGCTAGTGTTTGTTTCCCAGTCAGAAATGGAGTTGAATCCCATGCAGTTTCTGGTCCTAGGAGCAAGAGGTGTTCTCTGGTAAGGAAAGTCACTATTGTGCTCCCATTGTCATACAAAGGGCAAATAGCCCTGGCGTCTGTTCCCAGCATGTACAGTGTATTGGACTGAAGAGGAGCTACTGTTCTTGTGAGTTTCCAAAGCAGAGTTGAACTAGATATGGCCCGTGAGTGTAGGAAGCACAGTTCTTTTTTTATGAGCAAGCTCAATGTTCGGGACCCATAGGAAACACAGTAGAGTAGAAGACTGCTTTTTTCTCAAAAGCAGAGTGTGTTTCTTGTAAGGTGAGCTAGTGTTTGTTTCCCAGTCAGAAATGGAGTTGAATCCCATGCAGTTTCTGGTCCTATGAGCAAGAGTTATTTTCTGATAAGAAGAGTCACTATTGTGCTCCTATTGCCATACACAGTGCAAATAGCACTCGCGTCTGTTCTCAGCAAGTACAGTGTATTGGACTGAATAGGAGCTACTGTTCTTGTCAGTTTCCTAAGCAGAGTTGAACTAGATATGGCCCGTGTGTGTAGGAAGCACAGTTCTTTTGTTCTGAGCAAGCTCAATGTTCGGACCCCATATGAACCACAGTAGAATAGAAGACTGCTCTTTTCTCAAAAGCAGAGTGTGTTTCTTGTAAGGCGAGCTAGCGTTTGTTTCCCAGTCCTAAATGGAGTTGAATAACATACAGTTTTTGGTCCTACGAGCAAGAGTTGTTTTCTGGTAATAAAGTCACTGTTGCACTCCCATTGCCATACACAGTGTAAATAGCACTCGCATCTCTTCCCAGCAAGTACAGTGTATTGGACTGAAGCGGAGCTACTGTTCTTGTCAGTTTCCTAAGCAGAGTTGAACTAGATATGGTCCGTGTGTGTAGGAAGCACAGTTCTTTTGTTCTGAGCAAGCTCACTGTTCGGTCCCCATTGGATACACAGTCGAGTAGAAGAGTGCTCTTTTCTCAAAAGCAGAGTGTGTTTCTTGTTAGGCGAGCTAGCGTTTGTTTCCCAGTCCTAAATGGAGTTGAATCACATGCATATTCTTGTCCAACGAGCAAGAGTTGTTTCCTGGTAAGAAGAGTCACTGTTGAGCTCCCATTGTCATACACAGGGCAAATAGCACTGGCGTCTGTTCCCAGCATGTACAGTGTATTGGACTGAACAGGAGCTACTGTTCTTTTCAGTTTCCTAAGCAGAATTGAACTAGATATGGCAGTATTTGTAGGAAGCACAGTTCTTTTGTTCTGAGCAAGCTCACTGTTCGGACCCCATAGGATAAACAGTCGAGTAGAAGAGTGCTCTTTTCTCAAAAACAGAGTGTGTTTCTTGTTAGGCGAGCTAGCGTTTGTTTCCCAGTCATAAATGGAGTTGAATCACATGCAGTTTCTTGTCCTACGAGCAAGAGTTGTTTTCTGGTAATAAGAGTCACTATTGTGCTCCCATTGTCATACAAAGGCAAATAGCACTGGCGTCTGTTCCCAGCATGTACAGTGTATTGGACTGAACAGGAGCTACTGTTCTTTTCAGTTTTCTAAGCAGAATTGAACTAGATATGGCAGTATTTGTATGAAGCTCAGTTTTTTTGTTCTGAGCAAGCTCACTGTTCTGGCCCTATAGGAAACACAGTAGAGTAGAAGAGTGCTCTTTTCTCAAAAGCAGAGTGGGTTTTTTGTAAGGTGAGCTAGCGTTTGTTTCCCAGTCCTAAATGTAGTTGAATCACATGCAGTTTTTGACCTACGACCAAGAGTTGTTTTCTGGTAAGGAAAGTCACTATTGCGCTCCCATTGTCATACACAGGGCAAATAGCTCTGGCATCTGTTCACAGCATGTACAGTGTATTGGACTAAACAGGAGCTACTGTTCTTTTCAGTTTCCTAAGCAGAATTGAACTAGATATGGCAGTATTTGTAGGAATCACAGTTCTTTTGTTCTGAGCAAGCTCACTCTTCTGGCCCTATAGTAAACACAGTAGAGTACAAGAGTGCTCTTTTCTCAAAAGCAGAGTGTGTTTCTTGTAAGGCGAGCTACCGTTTGTTTCCCAGTCCTAAATGGAGTTGAATCACATGCAGTTTCTGGTCCTACGAGCAAGAGTTGTTTTCTGGTAATAAAGTCACTATTGCGCTCCCATTGCCATACACAGTGCAAATAGCACTCGCATCTGTTCCCAGCAAGTACAGTGTATTGGACTGAAGCAGAGCTACTGTTCTTGTCAGTTTCCTAAGCAGAGTTAAACTAGATATGGCCCGTGTGTGTAGGAAGCACAGTTCTTTTGTTCTGAGCAAGCTCACTGTTCGGACCCCATAGGAAACACAGTAGAGTAGAAGGGTGCTCTTTTCTCAAAAGCAGAGTGTGTTTCTTGTAAGGCGAGCTAGTGTTTGTTTCCCAGTCAGAAATGGAGTTGAATCCCATGCAGTTTCTGGTCCTAGGAGCAAGAGGTGTTCTCTGGTAAGGAAAGTCACTATTGTGCTCCCATTGTCATACAAAGGGCAAATAGCCCTGGCGTCTGTTCCCAGCATGTACAGTGTATTGGACTGAAGAGGAGCTACTGTTCTTGTGAGTTTCCAAAGCAGAGTTGAACTAGATATGGCCCGTGAGTGTAGGAAGCACAGTACTTTTGTTATGAGCAAGCTCAATGTTCGGGACCCATAGGAAACGCAGTAGAGTAGAAGACTGCTTTTTTCTCAAAAGCAGAGTGTGTTTCTTGTAAGGTGAGCTAGTGTTTGTTTCCCAGTCAGAAATGGAGTTGAATCCCATGCAGTTTCTGGTCCTATGAGCAAGAGTTATTTTCTGATAAGAAGAGTCACTATTGTGCTCCTATTGCCATACACAGTGCAAATAGCACTCGTGTCTGTTCTCAGCAAGTACAGTGTATTGGACTGAATAGGAGCTACTGTTCTTGTCAGTTTCCTAAGCAGAGTTGAACTAGATATGGCCCGTGTGTGTAGGAAGCACAGTTCTTTTGTTCTGAGCAAGCTCAATGTTCGGACCCCATATGAACCACAGTAGAATAGAAGACTGCTCTTTTCTCAAAAGCAGAGTGTGTTTCTTGTAAGGCGAGCTAGCATTTGTTTCCCAGTCCTAAATGGAGTTGAATCACAAGCAGTTTCTTGTCCTACGAGCAGGAGTTGTTTTCTGGTAAGAAGTGTCACAATTGCGCTCCCATTGTCATACACGGCAAATAGCACTGGCGTCTATTCCCAGCATGTACAGTGTATTGGACTGAAGAGGATCTACTGTTCTTTTCAGTTTCCTAAGCAGAATTGAACTAGATATGGCCCTATTTTTATGAAGCACAGTTCTTTTGTTCTGAGCAAGCTCACTCTTCTGGACCTATAGGAAACACAGTAGAGTAGAAGAGTGCTCTTTTCTCAAAAGCAGAGTGTGTTTCCTGTAACGCGAGCTAGCATTTGTTTCCCAGTCCTAAATGGAGTTGAATCACATGCAGTTTTTGGTCCTAAGAGCAAGAGTTGTTTTCTGGTAAGGAAAGTCACTATTGTGCTCCCATTTCCATACACAGTGCAAATAGCACTCGCGTCTGTTCCAAGCAAGTACAGTGTATTGGAATGAAGCGGAGCTACTGTTCTTGTCAGTTTACTAAGCAAAGTTGAACTAGATATGGCCCGTGTGTGTAGGAAGCACAGTTCTTTTGTTCTGAGCAAATTCACTGTTCTGGGCCAATAGGAAACACAGTAGAGTAGAAGAGTGCTCTTTTCTCAAAAGCAGAGTGTGTTTCTTGTAAGGCGAGCTAGCGTTTGTTTCCCAGTCCTAAATGGAGTTGAATCACATGCATTTTCTGCTCCTATGAGCAAGAATTGTTTTCTGGGAAGAAGAGTCACTATTGCGCTCCCATTGCCATACACAGTGCAAAAAGCACTCGCGTCTGTTCCCAGCAAGTACAGTGTATTGGACTGAAGAGGAGCTACTGTTCATGTCAGTTTCCTAAGCAGAGTTGAACTAGATATGGCCGCTGTGTGTAGGAAGCACAGTTCTTTTGTTCTGAGCAAGCTCACTGTTCGGACACCATAGGAAACACACTAGAGTAGAAGAGTGCTCTTTTCTCAAAAGCAGAGTGTGTTTCTTGTAAGGCGAGCTAGTGTTTGTTTCCCAGTCAGAAATGGAGTTGAATCCCATGCAGTTTCTGGTCCTAGGAGCAAGAGGTGTTCTCTGGTAAGGAAAGTCACTATTGTGCTCCCATTGTCATACAAAGGGCAAATAGCCCTGGCGTCTGTTCCCAGCATGTACAGTGTATTGGACTGAAGAGGAGCTACTGTTCTTGTGAGTTTCCAAAGCAGAGTTGAACTAGATATGGCCCGTGAGTGTAGGAAGCACAGTTCTTTTTTTATGAGCAAGCTCAATGTTCGGGACCCATAGGAAACACAGTAGAGTAGAAGACTGCTTTTTTCTCAAAAGCAGAGTGTGTTTCTTGTAAGGTGAGCTAGTGTTTGTTTCCCAGTCAGAAATGGAGTTGAATCCCATGCAGTTTCTGGTCCTATGAGCAAGAGTTATTTTCTGATAAGAAGAGTCACTATTGTGCTCCTATTGCCATACACAGTGCAAATAGCACTCGCGTCTGTTCTCAGCAAGTACAGTGTATTGGACTGAATAGGAGCTACTGTTCTTGTCAGTTTCCTAAGCAGAGTTGAACTAGATATGGCCCGTGTGTGTAGGAAGCACAGTTCTTTTGTTCTGAGCAAGCTCAATGTTCGGACCCCATATGAACCACAGTAGAATAGAAGACTGCTCTTTTCTCAAAAGCAGAGTGTGTTTCTTGTAAGGCGAGCTAGCGTTTGTTTCCCAGTCCTAAATGGAGTTGAATAACATACAGTTTTTGGTCCTACGAGCAAGAGTTGTTTTCTGGTAATAAAGTCACTGTTGCACTCCCATTGCCATACACAGTGTAAATAGCACTCGCATCTCTTCCCAGCAAGTACAGTGTATTGGACTGAAGCGGAGCTACTGTTCTTGTCAGTTTCCTAAGCAGAGTTGAACTAGATATGGTCCGTGTGTGTAGGAAGCACAGTTCTTTTGTTCTGAGCAAGCTCACTGTTCGGTCCCCATTGGATACACAGTCGAGTAGAAGAGTGCTCTTTTCTCAAAAGCAGAGTGTGTTTCTTGTTAGGCGAGCTAGCGTTTGTTTCCCAGTCCTAAATGGAGTTGAATCACATGCATATTCTTGTCCAACGAGCAAGAGTTGTTTCCTGGTAAGAAGAGTCACTGTTGAGCTCCCATTGTCATACACAGGGCAAATAGCACTGGCGTCTGTTCCCAGCATGTACAGTGTATTGGACTGAACAGGAGCTACTGTTCTTTTCAGTTTCCTAAGCAGAATTGAACTAGATATGGCAGTATTTGTAGGAAGCACAGTTCTTTTGTTCTGAGCAAGCTCACTGTTCGGACCCCATAGGATAAACAGTCGAGTAGAAGAGTGCTCTTTTCTCAAAAACAGAGTGTGTTTCTTGTTAGGCGAGCTAGCGTTTGTTTCCCAGTCATAAATGGAGTTGAATCACATGCAGTTTCTTGTCCTACGAGCAAGAGTTGTTTTCTGGTAATAAGAGTCACTATTGTGCTCCCATTGTCATACAAAGGCAAATAGCACTGGCGTCTGTTCCCAGCATGTACAGTGTATTGGACTGAACAGGAGCTACTGTTCTTTTCAGTTTTCTAAGCAGAATTGAACTAGATATGGCAGTATTTGTATGAAGCTCAGTTTTTTTGTTCTGAGCAAGCTCACTGTTCTGGCCCTATAGGAAACACAGTAGAGTAGAAGAGTGCTCTTTTCTCAAAAGCAGAGTGGGTTTTTTGTAAGGTGAGCTAGCGTTTGTTTCCCAGTCCTAAATGTAGTTGAATCACATGCAGTTTTTGACCTACGACCAAGAGTTGTTTTCTGGTAAGGAAAGTCACTATTGCGCTCCCATTGTCATACACAGGGCAAATAGCTCTGGCATCTGTTCACAGCATGTACAGTGTATTGGACTAAACAGGA
>NW_026736905.1:0-56000 GCF_949786415.1 Peromyscus eremicus | reverse complement strand
CACTTTTTCGCTCCCATTGCCATACACAGTGAAAATAGCACTCGCTTCTGTTCCCAGGAAGTACAGTGTATTGGACTAAAGAGGAGCTACTGTTCTTGTCAGTATCCTAAGCAGAGTTGATCTAGATATGGCCTGTGTGTGTAGGAAGCACAGTTCTTTTGTTCTGAACAAGCTCACTGTTCGGTCCCAATAGGAAACACAGTAGAGTAGAAGAGTGCTCTTTTCTCAAAAGCAGAGTGTGTTTCTTATAAGGCGAGCTAGCGTTTGTTTCCCAGTCCCAAATGGTGTTGAATCACATGCAGTTTCTGTTCCTACGAGCAAGAGTTTTTTTCTGGAAAGAAGAGTCACTATTGCGCTCCAAATGCCATACACAGTGCAAATAGCACTCGCGTCTGTTCCCAGCAAGTACAGAGTATGGGACTGTATAGGAGCTACTGTTCTTGTCAGTTTCCTAAGCAGAATTGAACTAGATATGGTCCATGTGTGTAGGAAGCACAGTTCTTTTTTTCTGAGCAAGCTCACTGTTCAGGCCTTATAATAAACACAGTAGAGTAGAAGAGTGCTCTTTTCTCTAAAGCAGAGTGTGTTTCTTGTAAGGCCAGCGAGCGTTTGTTTCCCAGTCCTAAATGGAGTTGAATCACATGCAGTTTCTGGTCCTACGAGCAAGAGTTGTTTTATGGTAAGAAGAGTCACTATTGCGCTGCCATTGCCATACACAGGAAAAATAGCACTGGCGTCTGTTCCCAGCAAGTACAGTGTATTGGACTGAAGAGGATCTACTGTCCTTGTCAGGTTCCTAAGCAGAATTGAACTAGATATGGCCGTGTGTGTAGGAAGCACAGTTCTTTTGTTCTGAGCAAGCTCACTGTTCTGGCCCTATAGGAAACACAGTAGACTAGAAGAGTGCTCTTTTCTCAAAAGCAGAGTGTGTTTCTTGTAAGGCGATCTAGTGTTTGTTTCCCAGTCAGAAATGGAGTTGAATCCCATGAAGTTTCTGGTCCTACCAGCAAGAGTTGTTTTCTGGTAAGAAGAGACACTTTTGCGCTCCCATTGCCATACACAGTGAAAATAGCACTCGCTTCTGCTCCCATGAAGTACAGTATATTGGACTAAAGAGGAGCTACTGTTCTTGTCAGTATCCTAAGCAGAGTTGAACTAGATATGGGCCGTGTGTGTAGGAAGCACAGTTCTTTTGTTCTGAGCAAGCACACTGTTCGGTCCACATAGGAAACACAGTAGAGTAGAAGAGTGCTCTTTTCTCAAAAGCAGAGTGTGTTTCTTGTAAGACGAGCTAGCGTTTGTTTCCCAGTCCCAAATGGTGTTGAATCACATGCAGTTTTTGGTCCTACGAGCAAGAGTTGTTTTCTGGTAAGGAAAGTCACTATTGTGCTCCCATTGCCATACACAGTGCAAATAGCACTCGCGTCTGTTCCCAGCAAGTACAGTGTACTGGACTGAAGAGGAGCTACTGTTCTTGTCAAATTCCTAAGCAGAATTGAACTAGATATGGGTGTGTGTGGAGGAAGCACAGTTCTTTTGTACTGAGCAAGCTCACTGTTTGGACCCCAAAGGAAACACAGTAGAGTAGAAGAGTGCTCTTTTCTCAAAAGCAGAGTGTGTTTCTTGTAAGGCGAGCTAGTGTTTGTTTCGGAGTCCTAAATGGAGTTGAATCACATGCAGTTTCTGGTCCTACGAGCAAGAGTTGTTTTCTGGTAAGAAGAGTCACTATTGTGCTCCCATTGTCATACATGTTACAAATAGCACTCGCGTCTGTTCCCAGCAAGTACAGTGTACTGGACTGAAGAGGAGCTACTGTTCTTGTCAGTTTCCTAAGCAGAGTTGAACTAGATATGGCTCGTGTGTGTAGGAAGCACAGTTCTTTTATTCTGAGCAAGCTCACTGTTCGGACCCCATAGGAAACACATTAGATTAGAAGATGGCTCTTTTCTCAAAAGCAGAGTGTGTTTCTTGTAAGGCGAGCTAGCATTAGTTTCCCAATCCTAAATGGAGTTGAATCACATGCAGTTTCTGGTCCTATGAACAAGAATTGTTTTCTGGTAAGAAGAGTCACTATTGTGCTCCCATTGTCATACACAGTGCAAACATCACTCGCGTCTGTTCGCAGCAAGTACAGTGTATTGGACTGAAGATGAGATACTGTTCTTGTCAGTTTCCTAAGCAGAGTTGAACTAGATATTGCCCGTGTGTGTAGGAAGCACAGTTCTTTTGTTCTGAGCAAGCTCACTGTTCTGGCCCTATAGGAAACAAGTAGAGTAGAAGAGTGCTCTTTTCTCAAAAGCAGAGTGTGTTTCTTGTAAGGCGACCTCGCGTTTGTTTCCCAGTCCTAAATGGAGTTGAGTCACATGCAGTTTTAGGTCCTATGAGCAAGAGTTGTTTTCTGGTAAGGAGAGTCACTACTGCACTCCAAATTGCATACACAGTGCAAATAGCATTCGCGTCTGTTCCCAGCAAGTACAGTGTATTTGACTGTATAGGAGCTACTGTTCTTGTCAGTTTCCTAAGCAGAATAAACTAGATATGGTCCATGTGTGTAGGAAGCACAGTTCTTTTGTTCTAAGCAAGCTCACTGTTTGGACCCCATAGGAAACACAGTAGAGTAGAAGAGTGCTCTTTTCTCTAAAGCAGAGTGTGTTTCATGCAAGGCGAGCTAGCGTTTGTTTCCCAGTCCTAAATGAAGTTGAATCACATGCAGTTTCTGGTCCTACGAGCAAGAGTTGTTTTCTGGTAAGGAGAGTCACTATTGCTCTCCCATTGCCATACACAGTGCAAATAGCACTCGCGTTTGTTCCCAGCAAGTACAGTGTATCAGACTGAAGAGGAGCTACTGTTCTTGTCAGTTTCCTAAGTAGAGTTGAACTAGATATGGCCCGTGTGTAGGAAGCACAGTTCTTTTGTTCGGAGCAAGCTCACTGTTCTGGCCCTATAGGAAACACAGTAGATTAGAAGACTGCTCTTTTCTCAAAAGCAGAGTGTGTTTCTTTTTTTTTTTTTTTTTTTTTTGGTTTTTCGAGACAGGGTTTCTCTGTGTAGCTTTGCACCTTTCCTGGAACTCACTTGGTAGCCCAAGCTGGCCTCGAACTCACAGAGATCCGCCTAGCTCTGCCTCCCGAGTGCTGGGATTAAAGGCGTGCGCCACCACAGCCCGGCATGAGTGTGTTTCTTGTAAGGCCAGCGAGCGTTTGTTTCCCAGTCCTAAATGGAGTTGAATCACATGCAGTTTCTGGTCCTACGAGAAAGAGTTGTTTTTTGGTAAGAAGAGTCACTATTGTGTTGCCATTTCCATACACAGGACAAATAGCACTGGCGTCTGTTCCCAGCAAGTACAGTGTATTGGACTGAAGAGGATCTACTGTTCTTGTCAGGTTCCTAAGCAGAATTGAACTAGATATGGCCGTGTGTGTAGGAAGCACAGTTCTTTTGTTCTGAGCAAGCTCACTGTTCTGGCCATATAGGAAACACAGTAGACTAGAAGAGTGCTCTTTTCTCAAAAGCAGAGTGTGTTTCTTGTAAGGCGAGCTAGTGTTTGTTTCCCAGTCAGAAATGGAGTTGAATCCCATGCTGTTTCTGATCCTACCAGCAAGAGTTGTTTTCTGGTAAGAAGAGTCACTTTTGCGCTCCCATTGCCATACACAGTGAAAATAGCACTCGCTTCTGTTCCCAGGAAGTACAGTGTATGGGACTAAAGAGGAGCTACTGTTCTTGTCAGTATCCTAAGCAGAGTTGAACTAGATGTGGCCCGTGTGTGTAGGAAGCACAGTTCTTTTGTTCTAAGCAAGCTCACTGTTCGGTCCTCACAGGAAACACAGTAGAGTAGAAGAGTGCTCTTTTCTCAAAAGCAGAGTGTGTTTCTTGTAAGGCGAGTTAGCATTTGTTTCCCAGTTCTAAATAGAGTTGAGACACATGCAGTTTCTGGTCCTACGAGCAAGAGTTGTTTTATGGTAAGAAGAGTCAGTATTGTGCTGCCATTGGCATACACAGGACAAATAGCACTGGCGTCTGTTCCCAGCAAGTACAGTGTATCGGACTGAAGAGGAGCTACTGTTCTTGTCAGTTTCCTAAGTAGAGTTGAACTAGATATGGTCGGTGTGTTTAGGAAGCACAGTTCTTTTATCTGAGCAAGCTCACTGTTTGGACCCCATAGGAAACACAGTAGAGTAGAAGAGTGCTCTTTTTTCAAAAGCAGAGTGTGTTTTTTGTAAGGAGAGCTAGCGTTTGTTTCCCAGTCCTAAATGGAGTTGAATCCCATGCAGTTTCTGGTCCTACGAGCAAGAGTTGTTTTCTGGTAAGAAGAGTCAATATTGCGCTCCCATTGTCATACCCAAGATAAATAGCACTGGTGTCTGTTCCCAGCAAATACAGTGTATTGGACTGAAGAGGATCTACTGTTCTTTTCAGGTTCGTAAGCAGAATTGAACTAGATATGGCCATGTGTGTAGGAAGCACAGTTCTTTTGTTCTGAGCAAGCTCACTGTTCTGGCACTGTAGGAAACACAGTAGAGTAGAAGAGTGCTCCTTTCTCAAAAGCAGAGTGTGTTTCTTGTAAGGCGAGCTAGCGTTTGTTTCCCAGCCATAAATGGAGTTCAATCACATGCAGGTTCTGGTCCTACGAGCAAGAGTTGTTTTCTGGTATGGAAAGTCACTGTTGCGCTCCCATTGTCACACAGTGCAAATAGCACTCGCGTCTGTTCCCAGCAAGTACAGTGTATCAGACTGAAGAGAAGCTACTGTTCTTGTCAGTTTCCTAAGCAGAGTTGAACGAGATATGTCCCGTGTGTGTAGGAAGCACAGTTCTTTTGTTCTGAGCAAGCTCACTGTTTGGACCCCATAGGAAACACAGTAATGTAGAAGAGTGCTCTTTTCTCAAAAGCAGAGTGTGTTTCTTGTAAGGCGAGCTAGCGTTTGTTTCCCAGTCACAAATGGAGTTGAATCCCACGCAGTTTCTGGTCCAACCAGCAAGAGTTTTTTTCTGGTAAGAAGAGTCACTTTTTCGCTCCCATTGCCATACACAGTGAAAATAGCACTCGCTTCTGTTCCCAGGAAGTACAGTGTATTGGACTAAAGAGGAGCTACTGTTCTTGTCAGTATCCTAAGCAGAGTTGAACTAGATATGGCCTGTGTGTGTAGGAAGCACAGTTCTTTTGTTCTGAGCAAGCTCACTGTTCGGTCCCAATAGGAAACACAGTAGAGTAGAAGAGTGCTCTTTTCTCAAAAGCAGAGTGTGTTTCTTATAAGGCGAGCTAGCGTTTGTTTCCCAGTCCCAAATGGTGTTGAATCACATGCAGTTTCTGTTCCTATGAGCAAGAGTTGTTTTCTGGAAAGAAGAGTCACTATTGCGCTCCAAATGCCATACACAGTGCAAATAGCACTCGCGTCTGTTCCCAGCAAGTACAGAGTATGGGACTGTATAGGAGCTACTGTTCTTGTCAGTTTCCTAAGCAGAATTGAACTAGATATGGTCCATGTGTGTAGGAAGCACAGTTCTTTTTTTCTGAGCAAGCTCACTGTTCAGGCCTTATAATAAACACAGTAGAGTAGAAGAGTGCTCTTTTCTCTAAAGCAGAGTGTGTTTCTTGTAAGGCCAGCTAGCGTTTGTTTCCCAGTCCCTAATAGAGTTGAATCACATGCAGTTTCTGGTCCTACGAGCAAGAGTTGTTTTATGGTAAGAAGAGTCACTATTGTGCTGACATTGCCATACACAGGACAAATAGCACTGGCGTCTGTTCCCAGCAAGTACAGTTTATTGGACTGAAGAGGAGCTACTGTTCTTGTCAGTTTCCTAAGTAGAGTTGAACTAGATATGGTCAGTGTGTGTAGGAAGCACAGTTCTTTTATTCTGAGCAAGCTCACTGTTTGGACCCCATTGGAAACACAGTAGAGTAGAAGGGTGCTCTTTTCTCTAAAGCAGAGTGTGTTTCTTGTAAGGCGAGCTCACGTTTGTTTCCCAGTCCTAAATGGAGTTGAGTCACATGCAGTTTTTGGTCCTACGAGCAAGAGTTGTTTTCTGGTAAGAAGAGTCACTATTGCGCTCCAAATGCCATACACAGTGCAAATAGCATTCGCGTCTGTTCCCAGCAAGTACAGTGTATTGGACTGTATAGGAGCTACTGTTCTTGTCAGTTTCCTAAGTAGAGTTGAACTAGATATGGCCCGTGTGTAGGATGCACAGTTCTTTTGTTCAGAGCAAGCTCACTGTTCTGGCCCTATAGGAAACAAGTAGAGTAGAAGAGTGCTCTTTTCTCAAAAGCAGAGTGTGTTTCTTGTAAGGCAAGCTCGCGTTTGTTTCCCAGTCCTAAATGGAGTTGAGTCACATGCAGTTTTAGGTCCTATGAGCAAGAGTTGTTTTCTGGTAAGGAGAGTCACTACTGCGCTCCAAATTGCATACACAGTGCAGATAGCATTCGCGTCTGTTCCCAGCAAGTACAGTGTATTGGACTGTATAGGAGCTACTGTTCTTGTCAGTTTCCTAAGCAGAATAAACTAGATATGGTCCATGTGTGTAGGAAGCACAGTTCTTTTGTTCTAAGCAAGCTCACTGTTTGGACCCCATAGGAAACACAGTAGAGTAGAAGAGTGCTCTTTTCTCTAAAGCAGAGTGTGTTTCTTGTAAGGCGAGCTAGCGTTTGTTTCCCAGTCCTAAATGAAGTTGAATCACATGCAGTTTCTGGTCCTACGAGCAAGAGTTGTTTTCTGGTAAGGAGAGTCACTATTGTTCTCCCATTGCCATACACAGTGCAAATAGCACTCGCGTTTGTTCCCAGCAAGTACAGTGTATCAGACTGAAGAGGAGCTACTGTTCTTGTCAGTTTCCTAAGTAGAGTTGAACTAGATATGGCCCGTGTGTAGGAAGCACAGTTCTTTTGTTCGGAGCAAGCTCACTGTTCTGGCCCTATAGGAAACACAGTAGATTAGAAGACTGCTCTTTTCTCAAAAGCAGAGTGTGTTTCTTGTAAGGCCAGCAAGCATTTGTTTCCCAGTCCTAAATGGAGTTGAATCACATGCAGTTTCTGGTCCTACCAGCAAGAGTTTTTTTCTGGTAAGAAGAGTCACTATTGCGCTCCATATGTCATACACAGGGCAAATAGCACTCGCTTCTGTTCCCAGCATGTACAGGTATTGGACTGAAGAGGAGCTACTGTTTCTTGTCAGTTTCCTTAAGCAGAGTTGAACTAGATATCGCCCCTGTGTGTAGGAAGCAAAGTTCTTTTGTTCTGAGCAAGCTCATTATTCTGGCACTATAAGAAACACAGTAGAGTAGAAGAGTGCTCTTTTCTCAAAAACAGAGTGTGTTTCTTGTAAGGCGAGCTAGTGTTTGTTTTTCAGTCCTAAATGGAGTTGAATCACATGCAGCTTGTGGTCCTACGAGCAAGAGTTGTTTTCTGGTAAGAAGAGTCACTATTGCGCTCTCATTGTCATACACAGTGCAAATAGCACTCGCGTCTGTTCCCAGCAAGTACAGTGTATTGGACTGAAGAGGATCCACTGTTATTGTCAGTTTCCTAAGCAGAATTGAACTAGATATGGCCGTGTGTGTAGGAAGCACAGTTCTTTTGTTCTGAGCAAGCTCACTGTTTTGGCTCTATAGAACACACAGTAGAGTAGAAGAGTGCTCTTTTCTCAAAAGCAGAGTATGTTTCTTGTAAGGCGAGCTAGTGTTTGTTTCCCAGTCCTAAATGGAGTTGAATCACATGCAGTTTTTGGTCACATGAGCATGAGTTGTTTTCTGGTAAGGAAAGTCACTATTGTGCTCCCATTCCCCTACACAGTGCAAATAGCACTCGTGTCTGTTCCCAGCAAGTACAGTGTATTGGACTGAAGAGGAGCTACTGTTCTTGTCAGTTTCCTAAGCAGAGTTGAACTAGATATGGCCCGTTTGTGTAGGAAGCACAGTTCTTTTGTTCTGAGCAAGCTCACTGTTCGGACGACATAGGCAACACAGTAGAGTAGAAGAGTGCTCTTTTCTCAAAAGCAGAGTGTGTTTCATGTAAGGCGAGCTAGCGTTTGTTTCCCCGTCCTAAATGGAGTGGAATCACATGCAGTTTCAGGTCCTACGAGCAAGAGTTGTTTTATGGTAAGAATAGTCACTCTTGCGCTGCCATTGCTATGCACAGGACAAATAGCTCTGGCGTCTGTTCCCAGTAAGTACAGTGTATTGGACTGAAGAGGATCTACTGTTCTTGTCAGTTTCCTAAGCAGAGTTGAACTAGATATGGCCGTGTGTGTAGGAAGCACTGTTCTTTTGTTCTGAGCAAGCTCACTGTTCGGACCCCATAGGAAGCACAGTAGAGTAGTAGAGTGCTCTTTTCTCAAAAGCAAAGTTTGTTTCTTGTAAGACAAGCTAGCGTTTGTTTCCCAGTCCTAAATGGAGTTGAATCACATGCAGTTTCTGGTCCTACGAGCAAGAGTTGTTTTCTGGTAAGGAAAGTCACTATTGCGCTCCCATTGCCATACACAGTGCAAATAGCACATGCGTCTGTTCCCAGCAAGTACAGTGTATGGGACTGAAGAGGAGCTACTGTACTTGTCAGTTTCCTAAGCAGAGTTGAACTAGATATGGCCCCTGTGTGTAGGAAGCACAGTTCTTTTGTTCTGAGCAAGCTCACTGTTCTGGCCCTATAGGAAACAAGTAGAGTAGAAGAGTGCTCTTTTCTCAAAAGCAGAGTGTGTTTCTTGTAAGGCAAGCTCGCGTTTGTTTCCCAGTCCTAAATGGAGTTGAGTCACATGCAGTTTTAGGTCCTATGAGCAAGAGTTGTTTTCTGGTAAGGAGAGTCACTACTGCACTCCAAATTGCATACACAGTGCAAATAGCATTCGCGTCTGTTCCCAGCAAGTACAGTGTATTGGACTGTATAGGAGCTACTGTTCTTGTCAGTTTCCTAAGCAGAATAAACTAGATATGGTCCATGTGTGTAGGAAGCACAGTTCTTTTGTTCTAAGCAAGCTCACTGTTTGGACCCCATAGGAAACACAGTAGAGTAGAAGAGTGCTCTTTTCTCTAAAGCAGAGTGTGTTTCATGCAAGGCGAGCTAGCGTTTGTTTCCCAGTCCTAAATGAAGTTGAATCACATGCAGTTTCTGGTCCTACGAGCAAGAGTTGTTTTCTGGTAAGGAGAGTCACTATTGCTCTCCCATTGCCATACACAGTGCAAATAGCACTCGCGTTTGTTCCCAGCAAGTACAGTGTATTAGACTGAAGAGGAGCTACTGTTCTTGTCAGTTTCCTAAGTAGAGTTGAACTAGATATGGCCCGTGTGTAGGAAGCACAGTTCTTTTGTTCGGAGCAAGCTCACTGTTCTGGCCCTATAGGAAACACAGTAGATTAGAAGACTGATCTTTTCTCAAAAGCAGAGTGTGTTTCTTTTTTTTTTTTTTTTTTTTTTTGGTTTTTCGAGACAGGGTTTCTCTGTGTAGCTTTGCGCCTTTCCTGGAACTCACTTAGTAGCCCAAGCTGGCCTCGAACTCACAGAGATCCGCCTAGCTCTGCCTCCCGAGTGCTGGGATTAAAGGCGTGCGCCACCACCGCCCGGCATGAGTGTGTTTCTTGTAAGGCCAGCGAGCGTTTGTTTCCCAGTCCTAAATGGAGTTGAATCACATGCAGTTTCTGGTCCTACGAGAAAGAGTTGTTTTTTGGTAAGAAGAGTCACTATTGTGTTGCCATTTCCATACACAGGACAAATAGCACTGGCGTCTGTTCCCAGCAAGTACAGTGTATTGGACTGAAGAGGATCTACTGTTCTTGTCAGGTTCCTAAGCAGAATTGAACTAGATATGGCCGTGTGTGTAGGAAGCACAGTTCTTTTGTTCTGAGCAAGCTCACTGTTCTGGCCATATAGGAAACACAGTAGACTAGAAGAGTGCTCTTTTCTCAAAAGCAGAGTGTGTTTCTTGTAAGGCGAGCTAGTGTTTGTTTCCCAGTCAGAAATGGAGTTGAATCCCATGCAGTTTCTGATCCTACCAGCAAGAGTTGTTTTCTGGTAAGAAGAGTCACTTTTGCGCTCCCATTGCCATACACAGTGAAAATAGCAC
This sequence comes from Peromyscus eremicus, assembly GCF_949786415.1. Classification (NCBI taxonomy): domain Eukaryota; kingdom Metazoa; phylum Chordata; class Mammalia; order Rodentia; family Cricetidae; genus Peromyscus; species Peromyscus eremicus. Next base: position 45,957 of record NW_026736905.1, on the reverse strand, counting down.
TCGCTTCTGTTCCCAGGAAGTACAGTGTATGGGACTAAAGAGGAGCTACTGTTCTTGTCAGTATCCTAAGCAGAGTTGAACTAGATGTGGCCCGTGTGTGTAGGAAGCACAGTTCTTTTGTTCTAAGCAAGCTCACTGTTCGGTCCTCACAGGAAACACAGTAGAGTAGAAGAGTGCTCTTTTCTCAAAAGCAGAGTGTGTTTCTTGTAAGGCGAGTTAGCATTTGTTTCCCAGTTCTAAATAGAGTTGAGACACATGCAGTTTCTGGTCCTACGAGCAAGAGTTGTTTTATGGTAAGAAGAGTCAGTATTGTGCTGCCATTGCCATACACAGGACAAATAGCACTGGCGTCTGTTCCCAGCAAGTACAGTGTATCGGACTGAAGAGGAGCTACTGTTCTTGTCAGTTTCCTAAGTAGAGTTGAACTAGATATGGTCGGTGTGTTTAGGAAGCACAGTTCTTTTATCTGAGCAAGCTCACTGTTTGGACCCCATAGGAAACACAGTAGAGTAGAAGAGTGCTCTTTTTTCAAAAGCAGAGTGTGTTTTTTGTAAGGAGAGCTAGCGTTTGTTTCCCAGTCCTAAATGGAGTTGAATCCCATGCAGTTTCTGGTCCTACGAGCAAGAGTTGTTTTCTGGTAAGAAGAGTCAATATTGCGCTCCCATTGTCATACCCAAGATAAATAGCACTGGTGTCTGTTCCCAGCAAATACAGTGTATTGGACTGAAGAGGATCTACTGTTCTTTTCAGGTTCGTAAGCAGAATTGAACTAGATATGGCCATGTGTGTAGGAAGCACAGTTCTTTTGTTCTGAGCAAGCTCACTGTTCTGGCCCTGTAGGAAACACAGTAGAGTAGAAGAGTGCTCCTTTCTCAAAAGCAGAGTGTGTTTCTTGTAAGGCGAGCTAGCGTTTGTTTCCCAGCCATAAATGGAGTTCAATCACATGCAGGTTCTGGTCCTACGAGCAAGAGTTGTTTTCTGGTATGGAAAGTCACTATTGCGCTCCCATTGTCACACAGTGCAAATAGCACTCGCGTCTGTTCCCAGCAAGTACAGTGTATCAGACTGAAGAGAAGCTACTGTTCTTGTCAGTTTCCTAAGCAGAGTTGAACGAGATATGTCCCGTGTGTGTAGGAAGCACAGTTCTTTTGTTCTGAGCAAGCTCACTGTTTGGACCCCATAGGAAACACAGTAATGTAGAAGAGTGCTCTTTTCTCAAAAGCAGAGTGTGTTTCTTGTAAGGCGAGCTAGTGTTTGTTTCCCAGTCACAAATGGAGTTGAATCCCACGCAGTTTCTGGTCCTACCAGCAAGAGTTTTTTTCTGGTAAGAAGAGTCACTTTTTCGCTCCCATTGCCATACACAGTGAAAATAGCACTCGCTTCTGTTCCCAGGAAGTACAGTGTATTGGACTAAAGAGGAGCTACTGTTCTTGTCAGTATCCTAAGCAGAGTTGAACTAGATATGGCCTGTGTGTGTAGGAAGCACAGTTCTTTTGTTCTGAGCAAGCTCACTGTTCGGTCCCAATAGGAAACACAGTAGAGTAGAAGAGTGCTCTTTTCTCAAAAGCAGAGTGTGTTTCTTATAAGGCGAGCTAGCGTTTGTTTCCCAGTCCCAAATGGTGTTGAATCACATGCAGTTTCTGTTCCTATGAGCAAGAGTTGTTTTCTGGAAAGAAGAGTCACTATTGCGCTCCAAATGCCATACACAGTGCAAATAGCACTCGCGTCTGTTCCCAGCAAGTACAGAGTATGGGACTGTATAGGAGCTACTGTTCTTGTCAGTTTCCTAAGCAGAATTGAACTAGATATGGTCCATGTGTGTAGGAAGCACAGTTCTTTTTTTCTGAGCAAGCTCACTGTTCAGGCCTTATAATAAACACAGTAGAGTAGAAGAGTGCTCTTTTCTCTAAAGCAGAGTGTGTTTCTTGTAAGGCCAGCTAGCGTTTGTTTCCCAGTCCTTAATAGAGTTGAATCACATGCAGTTTCTGGTCCTACGAGCAAGAGTTGTTTTATGGTAAGAAGAGTCACTATTGTGCTGACATTGCCATACACAGGACAAATAGCACTGGCGTCTGTTCCCAGCAAGTACAGTTTATTGGACTGAAGAGGAGCTACTGTTCTTGTCAGTTTCCTAAGTAGAGTTGAACTAGATATGGTCAGTGTGTGTAGGAAGCACAGTTCTTTTATTCTGAGCAAGCTCACTGTTTGGACCCCATTGGAAACACAGTAGAGTAGAAGGGTGCTCTTTTCTCTAAAGCAGAGTGTGTTTCTTGTAAGGCGAGCTCACGTTTGTTTCCCAGTCCTAAATGAAGTTGAGTCACATGCAGTTTTTGGTCCTACGAGCAAGAGTTGTTTTCTGGTAAGAAGAGTCACTATTGCGCTCCAAATGCCATACACAGTGCAAATAGCATTCGCGTCTGTTCCCAGCAAGTACTGTGTATTGGACTGTATAGGAGCTACTGTTCTTGTCAGTTTCCAAGCAGAGTTGACCTAGATATGGCCCGTGTGTAGGATGCACAGTTCTTTTGTTCAGAGCAAGCTCACTGTTCTGGCCCTATAGGAAACAAGTAGAGTAGAAGAGTGCTCTTTTCTCAAAAGCAGAGTGTGTTTCTTGTAAGGCAAGCTCGCGTTTGTTTCCCAGTCCTAAATGGAGTTGAGTCACATGCAGTTTTAGGTCCTATGAGCAAGAGTTGTTTTCTGGTAAGGAGAGTCACTACTGCGCTCCAAATTGCATACACAGTGCAAATAGCATTCGCGTCTGTTCCCAGCAAGTACAGTGTATTGGACTGTATAGGAGCTACTGTTCTTGTCAGTTTCCTAAGCAGAATAAACTAGATATGGTCCATGTGTGTAGGAAGCACAGTTCTTTTGTTCTAAGCAAGCTCACTGTTTGGACCCCATAGGAAACACAGTAGAGTAGAAGAGTGCTCTTTTCTCTAAAGCAGAGTGTGTTTCTTGTAAGGCGAGCTAGCGTTTGTTTCCCAGTCCTAAATGAAGTTGAATCACATGCAGTTTCTGGTCCTACGAGCAAGAGTTGTTTTCTGGTAAGGAGAGTCACTATTGTTCTCCCATTGCCATACACAGTGCAAATAGCACTCGCGTTTGTTCCCAGCAAGTACAGTGTATCAGACTGAAGAGGAGCTACTGTTCTTGTCAGTTTCCTAAGTAGAGTTGAACTAGATATGGCCCGTGTGTAGGAAGCACAGTTCTTTTGTTCGGAGCAAGCTCACTGTTCTGGCCCTATAGGAAACACAGTAGATTAGAAGACTGCTCTTTTCTCAAAAGCAGAGTGTGTTTCTTGTAAGCCCAGCGAGCATTTGTTTTCCAGTCCTAAATGGAGTTGAATCACATGCAGTTTCTGGTCCTACCAGCAAGAGTTTTTTTCTGGTAAGAAGAGTCACTATTGCGCTCCATATGTCATACACAGGGCAAATAGCACTCGCTTCTGTTCCCAGCATGTACAGGTATTGGACTGAAGAGGAGCTACTGTTCTTGTCAGTTTCCTTAAGCAGAGTTGAACTAGATATCGCCCCTGTGTGTAGGAAGCAAAGTTCTTTTGTTCTGAGCAAGCTCATTATTCTGGCACTATAAGAAACACAGTAGAGTAGAAGTGTGCTCTTTTCTCAAAAACAGAGTGTGTTTCTTGTAAGGCGAGCTAGTGTTTGTTTTTCAGTCCTAAATGGAGTTGAATCACATGCAGCTTGTGGTCCTACGAGCAAGAGTTGTTTTCTGGTAAGAAGAGTCACTATTGCGCTCTCATTGTCATACACAGTGCAAATAGCACTCGCGTCTGTTCCCAGCAAGTACAGTGTATTGGACTGAAGAGGATCCACTGTTATTGTCAGTTTCCTAAGCAGAATTGAACTAGATATGGCCGTGTGTGTAGGAAGCACAGTTCTTTTGTTCTGAGCAAGCTCACTGTTTTGGCTCTATAGAACACACAGTAGAGTAGAAGAGTGCTCTTTTCTCAAAAGCAGAGTATGTTTCTTGTAAGGCGAGCTAGTGTTTGTTTCCCAGTCCTAAATGGAGTTGAATCACATGCAGTTTTTGGTCCCATGAGCATGAGTTGTTTTCTGGTAAGGAAAGTCACTATTGTGCTCCCATTCCCCTACACAGTGCAAATAGCACTCGTGTCTGTTCCCAGCAAGTACAGTGTATTGGACTGAAGAGGAGCTACTGTTCTTGTCAGTTTCCTAAGCAGAGTTGAACTAGATATGGCCCGTTTGTGTAGGAAGCACAGTTCTTTTGTTCTGAGCAAGCTCACTGTTCGGACGACATAGGCAACACAGTAGAGTAGAAGAGTGCTCTTTTCTCAAAAGCAGAGTGTGTTTCATGTAAGGCGAGCTAGCGTTTGTTTCCCAGTCCTAAATGGAGTGGAATCACATGCAGTTTCAGGTCCTACGAGCAAGAGTTGTTTTATGGTAAGGAGAGTCACTATTGCTCTCCCATTGCCATACACAGTGCAAATAGCACTCGCGTTTGTTCCCAGCAAGTACAGTGTATTAGACTGAAGAGGAGCTACTGTTCTTGTCAGTTTCCTAAGTAGAGTTGAACTAGATATGGCCCGTGTGTAGGAAGCACAGTTCTTTTGTTCGGAGCAAGCTCACTGTTCTGGCCCTATAGGAAACACAGTAGATTAGAAGACTGATCTTTTCTCAAAAGCAGAGTGTGTTTCTTTTTTTTTTTTTTTTTTTGGTTTTTCGAGACAGGGTTTCTCTGTGTAGCTTTGCGCCTTTCCTGGAACTCACTTAGTAGCCCAAGCTGGCCTCGAACTCACAGAGATCCGCCTAGCTCTGCCTTCCGAGTGCTGGGATTAAAGGCGTGCGCCACCACCGCCCGGCATGAGTGTGTTTCTTGTAAGGCCAGCGAGCGTTTGTTTCCCAGTCCTAAATGGAGTTGAATCACATGCAGTTTCTGGTCCTACGAGAAAGAGTTGTTTTTTGGTAAGAAGAGTCACTATTGTGTTGCCATTTCCATACACAGGACAAATAGCACTGGCGTCTGTTCCCAGCAAGTACAGTGTATTGGACTGAAGAGGATCTACTGTTCTTGTCAGGTTCCTAAGCAGAATTGAACTAGATATGGCCGTGTGTGTAGGAAGCACAGTTCTTTTGTTCTGAGCAAGCTCACTGTTCTGGCCATATAGGAAACACAGTAGACTAGAAGAGTGCTCTTTTCTCAAAAGCAGAGTGTGTTTCTTGTAAGGCGAGCTAGTGTTTGTTTCCCAGTCAGAAATGGAGTTGAATCCCATGCAGTTTCTGATCCTACCAGCAAGAGTTGTTTTCTGGTAAGAAGAGTCACTTTTGCGCTCCCATTGCCATACACAGTGAAAATAGCACTCGCTTCTGTTCCCAGGAAGTACAGTGTATGGGACTAAAGAGGAGCTACTGTTCTTGTCAGTATCCTAAGCAGAGTTGAACTAGATGTGGCCCGTGTGTGTAGGAAGCACAGTTCTTTTGTTCTAAGCAAGCTCACTGTTCGGTCCTCACAGGAAACACAGTAGAGTAGAAGAGTGCTCTTTTCTCAAAAGCAGAGTGTGTTTCTTGTAAGGCGAGTTAGCATTTGTTTCCCAGTTCTAAATAGAGTTGAGACACATGCAGTTTCTGGTCCTACGAGCAAGAGTTGTTTTATGGTAAGAAGAGTCAGTATTGTGCTGCCATTGGCATACACAGGACAAATAGCACTGGCGTCTGTTCCCAGCAAGTACAGTGTATCGGACTGAAGAGGAGCTACTGTTCTTGTCAGTTTCCTAAGTAGAGTTGAACTAGATATGGTCGGTGTGTTTAGGAAGCACAGTTCTTTTATCTGAGCAAGCTCACTGTTTGGACCCCATAGGAAACACAGTAGAGTAGAAGAGTGCTCTTTTTTCAAAAGCAGAGTGTGTTTTTTGTAAGGAGAGCTAGCGTTTGTTTCCCAGTCCTAAATGGAGTTGAATCCCATGCAGTTTCTGGTCCTACGAGCAAGAGTTGTTTTCTGGTAAGAAGAGTCAATATTGCGCTCCCATTGTCATACCCAAGATAAATAGCACTGGTGTCTGTTCCCAGCAAATACAGTGTATTGGACTGAAGAGGATCTACTGTTCTTTTCAGGTTCGTAAGCAGAATTGAACTAGATATGGCCATGTGTGTAGGAAGCACAGTTCTTTTGTTCTGAGCAAGCTCACTGTTCTGGCCCTGTAGGAAACACAGTAGAGTAGAAGAGTGCTCCTTTCTCAAAAGCAGAGTGTGTTTCTTGTAAGGCGAGCTAGCGTTTGTTTCCCAGCCATAAATGGAGTTCAATCACATGCAGGTTCTGGTCCTACGAGCAAGAGTTGTTTTCTGGTATGGAAAGTCCCTATTGCGCTCCCATTGTCACACAGTGCAAATAGCACTCGCGTCTGTTCCCAGCAAGTACAGTGTATCAGACTGAAGAGAAGCTACTGTTCTTGTCAGTTTCCTAAGCAGAGTTGAACGAGATATGTCCCGTGTGTGTAGGAAGCACAGTTCTTTTGTTCTGAGCAAGCTCACTGTTTGGACCCCATAGGAAACACAGTAATGTAGAAGAGTGCTCTTTTCTCAAAAGCAGAGTGTGTTTCTTGTAAGGCGAGCTAGTGTTTGTTTCCCAGTCACAAATGGAGTTGAATCCCACGCAGTTTCTGGTCCTACCAGCAAGAGTTTTTTTCTGGTAAGAAGAGTCACTTTTTCGCTCCCATTGCCATACACAGTGAAAATAGCACTCGCTTCTGTTCCCAGGAAGTACAGTGTATTGGACTAAAGAGGAGCTACTGTTCTTGTCAGTATCCTAAGCAGAGTTGAACTAGATATGGCCTGTGTGTGTAGGAAGCACAGTTCTTTTGTTCTGAGCAAGCTCACTGTTCGGTCCCAATAGGAAACACAGTAGAGTAGAAGAGTGCTCTTTTCTCAAAAGCAGAGTGTGTTTCTTATAAGGCGAGCTAGCGTTTGTTTCCCAGTCCCAAATGGTGTTGAATCACATGCAGTTTCTGTTCCTATGAGCAAGAGTTGTTTTCTGGAAAGAAGAGTCACTATTGCGCTCCAAATGCCATACACAGTGCAAATAGCACTCGCGTCTGTTCCCAGCAAGTACAGAGTATGGGACTGTATAGGAGCTACTGTTCTTGTCAGTTTCCTAAGCAGAATTGAACTAGATATGGTCCATGTGTGTAGGAAGCACAGTTCTTTTTTTCTGAGCAAGCTCACTGTTCAGGCCTTATAATAAACACAGTAGAGTAGAAGAGTGCTCTTTTCTCTAAAGCAGAGTGTGTTTCTTGTAAGGCCAGCTAGTGTTTGTTTCCCAGTCCTTAATAGAGTTGAATCACATGCAGTTTCTGGTCCTACGAGCAAGAGTTGTTTTATGGTAAGAAGAGTCACTATTGTGCTGACATTGCCATACACAGGACAAATAGCACTGGCGTCTGTTCCCAGCAAGTACAGTTTATTGGACTGAAGAGGAGCTACTGTTCTTGTCAGTTTCCTAAGTAGAGTTGAACTAGATATGGTCAGTGTGTGTAGGAAGCACAGTTCTTTTATTCTGAGCAAGCTCACTGTTTGGACCCCATTGGAAACACAGTAGAGTAGAAGGGTGCTCTTTTCTCTAAAGCAGAGTGTGTTTCTTGTAAGGCGAGCTCACGTTTGTTTCCCAGTCCTAAATGGAGTTGAGTCACATGCAGTTTTTGGTCCTACGAGCAAGAGTTGTTTTCTGGTAAGAAGAGTCACTATTGCGCTCCAAATGCCATACACAGTGCAAATAGCATTCGCGTCTGTTCCCAGCAAGTACTGTGTATTGGACTGTATAGGAGCTACTGTTCTTGTCAGTTTCCAAGCAGAGTTGAACTAGATATGGCCCGTGTGTAGGATGCACAGTTCTTTTGTTCAGAGCAAGCTCACTGTTCTGGCCCTATAGGAAACAAGTAGAGTAGAAGAGTGCTCTTTTCTCAAAAGCAGAGTGTGTTTCTTGTAAGGCAAGCTCGCGTTTGTTTCCCAGTCCTAAATGGAGTTGAGTCACATGCAGTTTTAGGTCCTATGAGCAAGAGTTGTTTTCTGGTAAGGAGAGTCACTACTGCGCTCCAAATTGCATACACAGTGCAAATAGCATTCGCGTCTGTTCCCAGCAAGTACAGTGTATTGGACTGTATAGGAGCTACTGTTCTTGTCAGTTTCCTAAGCAGAATAAACTAGATATGGTCCATGTGTGTAGGAAGCACAGTTCTTTTGTTCAGAGCAAGATCACTGTTTGGACCCCATAGGAAACACAGTAGAGTAGAAGAGTGCTCTTTTCTCTAAAGCAGAGTGTGTTTCTTGTAAGGCGAGCTAGCGTTTGTTTCCCAGTCCTAAATGAAGTTGAATCACATGCAGTTTCTGGTCCTACGAGCAAGAGTTGTTTTCTGGTAAGGAGAGTCACTATTGTTCTCCCATTGCCATACACAGTGCAAATAGCACTCGCGTTTGTTCCCAGCAAGTACAGTGTATCAGACTGAAGAGGAGCTACTGTTCTTGTCAGTTTCCTAAGTAGAGTTGAACTAGATATGGCCCGTGTGTAGGAAGCACAGTTCTTTTGTTCGGAGCAAGCTCACTGTTCTGGCCCTATAGGAAACACAGTAGATTAGAAGACTGCTCTTTTCTCAAAAGCAGAGTGTGTTTCTTGTAAGGCCAGCGAGCATTTGTTTCCCAGTCCTAAATGGAGTTGAATCACATGCAGTTTCTGGTCATACCAGCAAGAGTTTTTTTCTGGTAAGAAGAGTCACTATTGCGCTCCATATGTCATACACAGGGCAAATAGCACTCGCTTCTGTTCCCAGCATGTACAGGTATTGGACTGAAGAGGAGCTACTGTTCTTGTCAGTTTCCTTAAGCAGAGTTGAACTAGATATCGCCCCTGTGTGTAGGAAGCAAAGTTCTTTTGTTCTGAGCAAGCTCATTATTCTGGCACTATAAGAAACACAGTAGAGTAGAAGTGTGCTCTTTTCTCAAAAACAGAGTGTGTTTCTTGTAAGGCGAGCTAGCGTTTGTTTTTCAGTCCTAAATGGAGTTGAATCACATGCAGCTTGTGGTCCTACGAGCAAGAGTTGTTTTCTGGTAAGAAGAGTCACTATTGCGCTCTCATTGTCATACACAGTGCAAATAGCACTCGCGTCTGTTCCCAGCAAGTACAGTGTATTGGACTGAAGAGGATCCACTGTTATTGTCAGTTTCCTAAGCAGAATTGAACTAGATATGGCCGTGTGTGTAGGAAGCACAGTTCTTTTGTTCTGAGCAAGCTCACTGTTTTGGCTCTATAGAACACACAGTAGAGTAGAAGAGTGCTCTTTTCTCAAAAGCAGAGTATGTTTCTTGTAAGGCGAGCTAGTGTTTGTTTCCCAGTCCTAAATGGAGTTGAATCACATGCAGTTTTTGGTCCCATGAGCATGAGTTGTTTTCTGGTAAGGAAAGTCACTATTGTGCTCCCATTCCCCTACACAGTGCAAATAGCACTCGTGTCTGTTCCCAGCAAGTACAGTGTATTGGACTGAAGAGGAGCTACTGTTCTTGTCAGTTTCCTAAGCAGAGTTGAACTAGATATGGCCCGTTTGTGTAGGAAGCACAGTTCTTTTGTTCTGAGCAAGCTCACTGTTCGGACGACATAGGCAACACAGTAGAGTAGAAGAGTGCTCTTTTCTCAAAAGCAGAGTGTGTTTCATGTAAGGCGAGCTAGCGTTTGTTTCCCAGTCCTAAATGGAGTGGAATCACATGCAGTTTCAGGTCCTACGAGCAAGAGTTGTTTTATGGTAAGAATAGTCACTCTTGCGCTGCCATTGCTATGCACAGGACAAATAGCTCTGGCGTCTGTTCCCAGTAAGTACAGTGTATTGGACTGAAGAGGATCTACTGTTCTTGTCAGTTTCCTAAGCAGAGTTGAACTAGATATGGCCGTGTGTGTAGGAAGCACTGTTCTTTTGTTCTGAGCAAGCTCACTGTTCGGACCCCATAGGAAGCACAGTAGAGTAGTAGAGTGCTCTTTTCTCAAAAGCAAAGTTTGTTTCTTGTAAGACAAGCTAGCGTTTGTTTCCCAGTCCTAAATGGAGTTGAATCACATGCAGTTTCTTGTCCTACGAGCAAGAGTTGTTTTCTGGTAAGGAAAGTCACTATTGCGCTCCCATTGCCATACACAGTGCAAATAGCACATGCGTCTGTTCCCAGCAAGTACAGTGTATGGGACTGAAGAGGAGCTACTGTACTTGTCAGTTTCCTAAGCAGAGTTGAACTAGATATGGCCCGTGTGTGTAGGAAGCACAGTTCTTTTGTTCTGAGCAAGCTCACTGTTCTGGCCCTATAGGAAACAAGTAGAGTAGAAGAGTGCTCTTTTCTCAAAAGCAGAGTGTGTTTCTTGTAAGGCAAGCTCGCGTTTGTTTCCCAGTCCTAAATGGAGTTGAGTCACATGCAGTTTTAGGTCCTATGAGCAAGAGTTGTTTTCTGGTAAGGAGAGTCACTACTGCGCTCCAAATTGCATACACAGTGCAAATAGCATTCGCGTCTGTTCCCAGCAAGTACAGTGTATTGGACTGTATAGGAGCTACTGTTCTTGTCAGTTTCCTAAGCAGAATAAACTAGATATGGTCCATGTGTGTAGGAAGCACAGTTCATTTGTTCTAAGCAAGCTCACTGTTTGGACCCCATAGGAAACACAGTAGAGTAGAAGAGTGCTCTTTTCTCTAAAGCAGAGTGTGTTTCTTGTAAGGCGAGCTAGCGTTTGCTTCCCAGTCCTAAATGAAGTTGAATCACATGCAGTTTCTGGTCCTACGAGCAAGAGTTGTTTTCTGGTAAGGAGAGTCACTATTGCTCTCCCATTGCCATACACAGTGCAAATAGCACTCGCGTTTGTTCCCAGCAAGTACAGTGTATCAGACTGAAGAGGAGCTACTGTTCTTGTCAGTTTCCTAAGTAGAGTTGAACTAGATATGGCCCGTGTGTAGGAAGCACAGTTCTTTTGTTCGGAGCAAGCTCACTGTTCTGGCCCTATAGGAAACACAGTAGATTAGAAGACTGCTCTTTTCTCAAAAGCAGAGTGTGTTTCTTGTAAGGCCAGCGAGCGTTTGTTTCCCAGTCCTAAATGGAGTTGAATCACATGCAGTTTCTGGTCCTACGAGAAAGAGTTGTTTTTTGGTAAGAAGAGTCACTATTGTGCTGCCATTGCCATACACAGGACAAATAGCACTGGCGTCTGTTCCCAGCAAGTACAGTGTATTGGACTGAAGAGGATCTACTGTTCTTGTCAGGTTCCTAAGCAGAATTGAACTAGATATGGCCGTGTGTGTAGGAAGCACAGTTCTTTTGTTCTGAGCAAGCTCACTGTTCTGGCCATATAGGAAACACAGTAGACTAGAAGAGTGCTCTTTTCTCAAAAGCAGAGTGTGTTTCTTGTAAGGCGAGCTAGTGTTTGTTTCCCAGTCAGGAATGGAGTTGAATCCCATGCAGTTTCTGATCCTACCAGCAAGAGTTGTTTTCTGGTAAGAAGAGTCACTTTTGCGCTCCCATTGCCATACACAGTGAAAATAGCACTCGCTTCTGTTCCCAGGAAGTACAGTGTATGGGACTAAAGAGGAGCTACTGTTCTTGTCAGTATCCTAAGCAGAGTTGAACTAGATGTGGCCCGTGTGTGTAGGAAGCACAGTTCTTTTGTTTTAAGCAAGCTCACTGTTCGGTCCTCACAGGAAACACAGTAGAGTAGAAGAGTGCTCTTTTCTCAAAAGCAGAGTGTGTTTCTTGTAAGGCGAGTTAGCATTTGTTTCCCAGTTCTAAATAGAGTTGAGACACATGCAGTTTCTGGTCCTACGAGCAAGAGTTGTTTTATGGTAAGAAGAGTCAGTATTGTGCTGCCATTGCCATACACAGGACAAATAGCACTGGCGTCTGTTCCCAGCAAGTACAGTGTATCGGACTGAAGAGGAGCTACTGTTCTTGTCAGTTTCCTAAGTAGAGTTGAACTAGATATGGTCGGTGTGTTTAGGAAGCACAGTTCTTTTATCTGAGCAAGCTCACTGTTTGGATCCCATAGGAAACACAGTAGAGTAGAAGAGTGCTCTTTTTTCAAAAGCAGAGTGTGTTTTTTGTAAGGAGAGGTAGCGTTTGTTTCCCAGTCCTAAATGGAGTTGAATCCCATGCAGTTTCTGGTCCTACGAGCAAGAGTTGTTTTCTGGTAAGAAGAGTCAATATTGCGCTCCCATTGTCATACCCAAGATAAATAGCACTGGTGTCTGTTCCCAGCAAATACAGTGTATTGGACTGAAGAGGATCTACTGTTCTTTTCAGGTTCGTAAGCAGAATTGAACTAGATATGGCCATGTGTGTAGGAAGCACAGTTCTTTTGTTCTGAGCAAGCTCACTGTTCTGGCCCTGTAGGAAACACAGTAGAGTAGAAGAGTGCTCCTTTCTCAAAAGCAGAGTGTGTTTCTTGTAAGGCGAGCTAGCGTTTGTTTCCCAGCCAAAAATGGAGTTCAATCACATGCAGGTTCTGGTCCTACGAGCAAGAGTTGTTTTCTGGTATGGAAAGTCACTATTGCGCTCCCATTGTCACACAGTGCAAATAGCACTCGCGTCTGTTCCCAGCAAGTACAGTGTATCAGACTGAAGAGAAGCTACTGTTCTTGTCAGTTTCCTAAGCAGAGTTGAACGAGATATGTCCCGTGTGTGTAGGAAGCACAGTTCTTTTGTTCTGAGCAAGCTCACTGTTTGGACCCCATAGGAAACACAGTAATGTAGAAGAGTGCTCTTTTCTCAAAAGCAGAGTGTGTTTCTTGTAAGGCGAGCTAGTGTTTGTTTCCCAGTCACAAATGGAGTTGAATCCCACGCAGTTTCTGGTCCTACCAGCAAGAGTTTTTTTCTGGTAAGAAGAGTCACTTTTTCGCTCCCATTGCCATACACAGTGAAAATAGCACTCGCTTCTGTTCCCAGGAAGTACAGTGTATTGGACTAAAGAGGAGCTACTGTTCTTGTCAGTATCCTAAGCAGAGTTGAACTAGATATGGCCTGTGTGTGTAGGAAGCACAGTTCTTTTGTTCTGAGCAAGCTCACTGTTCGGTCCCAATATGAAACACAGTAGAGTAGAAGAGTGCTCTTTTCTCAAAAGCAGAGTGTGTTTCTTATAAGGCGAGCTAGCGTTTGTTTCCCAGTCCCAAATGGTGTTGAATCACATGCAGTTTCTGTTCCTACGAGCAAGAGTTGTTTTCTGGAAAGAAGAGTCACTATTGCGCTCCAAATGCCATACACAGTGCAAATAGCACTCGCGTCTGTTCCCAGCAAGTACAGAGTATGGGACTGTATAGGAGCTACTGTTCTTGTCAGTTTCCTAAGCAGAATTGAACTAGATATGGTCCATGTGTGTAGGAAGCACAGTTCTTTTTTTCTGAGCAAGCTCACTGTTCAGGCCTTATAATAAACACAGTAGAGTAGAAGAGTGCTCGTTTCTCTAAAGAAGAGTGTGTTTCTTGTAAGGCCAGCTAGCGTTTCTTTCCCAGTCCTTAATAGAGTTGAATCACATGCAGTTTCTGGTCCTACGAGCAAGAGTTGTTTTATGGTAAGAAGAGTCACTATTGTGCTGACATTGCCATACACAGGACAAATAGCACTGGCGTCTGTTCCCAGCAAGTACAGTTTATCAGACTGAAGAGGAGCTACTGTTCTTGTCAGTTTCCTAAGCAGAGTTGAACTAGATATGGTCGGTGTGTGTAGGAAGCACAGTTCTTTTATTCTGAGCAAGCTCACTGTTTGGACCCCATAGGAAACACTGTAGAGTAGAAGAGTGCTCTTTTCTCTAAAGCAGAGTGTGTTTCTTGTAAGGCGAGCTCACGTTTGTTTCCCAGTCCTAAATGGAGTTGAGTCACATGCAGTTTTTGGTCCTACGAGCAAGAGTTGTTTTCTGGTAAGAAGAGTCACTATTGCACTCCAAATGCCATACACAGTGCAAATAGCATTCGCGTCTGTTCCCAGCAAGTACAGTGTATTGGACTGTATAGGAGCTACTGTTCTTGTCACTTTCCTAAGTAGAGTTGAACTAGATATGGCCCGTGTGTAGGATGCACAGTTCTTTTGTTCGGAGCAAGCTCACTGTTCTGGCCCTATAGGAAACACAGTAGATTAGAAGACTGCTCTTTTCTCAAAAGCAGAGTGTATTTCTTGTAAGTCCAGCGAGCGTTTGTTTCCCAGTCCTAAATGGAGTTGAATCACATGCAGTTTCTGGTCCTACAAGCAAGAGTTGTTTTATGGTAAGAAGAGTCACTATTGCGCTGCCATTGCCATACACAGGGCAAATAGCACTGGCGTCTGTTCCCAGCAAGTACAGTGTATTGGACTGAAGAGGATCTACTGTTCTTGTCAGGTTCCTAAGCAGAATTGAACTAGATATGGCCGTGTGTGTAGGAAGCACAGTTCTTTTGTTCTGAGCAAGCTCACTGTTCTGGCCCTATAGGAAACACAGTAGACTAGAAGAGTGCTCTTTTCTCAAAAGCAGAGTGTGTTTCTTGTAAGGCGATCTAGTGTTTGTTTCCCAGTCAGAAATGGAGTTGAATCCCATGAAGTTTCTGGTCCTACCAGCAAGAGTTGTTTTCTGGTAAGAAGAGACACTTTGGCCCTCCCATTGCCATACACAGTGAAAATAGCACTCGCTTCTGCTCCCAGGAAGTACAGTATATTGGACTAAAGAGGAGCTACTGTTCTTGTCAGTATCCTAAGCAGAGTTGAACTAGATATGGGCCGTGTGTGTAGGAAGCACAGTTCTTTTTTTCTGAGCAAGCACACTGTTCGGTCCACATAGGAAACACAGTAGAGTAGAAGAGTGCTCTTTTCTCAAAAGCAGAGTGTGTTTCTTGTAAGGCGAGCTAGCGTTTGTTTCCCAGTCCCAAATGGTGTTGAATCACATGCAGTTTTTGGTCTTACGAGCAAGAGTTGTTTTCTGGTAAGGAAAGTCACTATTGTGCTTCCATTGCCATACACAGTGCAAATAGCACTCGCGTCTGTTCCCAGCAAGTACAGTGTACTGGACTGAAGAGGAGCTACTGTTCTTTTCAGTTTCCTATGCAGAATTGAACTAGATATGGGTGTGTGTGTAGGAAGCACAGTTCTTTTGTACTGAGCAAGCTCACTGTTTGGACCCCAAAGGAAACACAGTAGAGTAGAAGAGTGCTCTTTTCTCAAAAGCAGAGTGTGTTTCTTGTAAGGCGAGCTAGTGTTTGTTTCGGAGTCCTAGATGGAGTTGAATCACATGCAGTTTCTGGTCCTACGAGCAAGAGTTGTTTTCTGGTAAGAAGAGTCACTATTGTGCTCCCATTGTCATACACATTACAAATAGCCCTGGCGTCTGTTTCCAGCATGTACAGTGTATTGGACTGAAGAGGATCCACTGTTATTGTCAGTTTCCTAAGCAGAATTGAACTAGATATGGCCGTGTGTGCAGGAAGTACAGTTCTTTTGTTCTGAGCAAGCTCACTGTTTTGGCTCTATAGAAAACACAGTAGAGTAGAAGAGTGCTCTTTTCTCAAAAGCAGTGTGTGTTTCTTGTAAGGCGAGCTAGCGTTTGTGTCCCAGTCCTAAATGGAGTTGAATCACATGCAGTTTTTGTTTCCATAAGCATGAGTTGTTTTCTGGTAAGGAAAGTCACTATTGCGCTCCCATTCCCCTACACAGTGCAAATAGCACTCGCGTCTGTTCCCAGCAAATACACTGTATTGGACTGAAGTGGAGCTACTGTTCTTGTCAGTTTCCTAATCAGAGTTGAACTAGATATGGCCCGTGTGTGTAGGAAGCACAGTTCTTTGGTTCTGAGCAAGCTCACTGTTCGGATCCCATAGGAAACACAGTAGAGTAGAAGAGTGCTCTTTTCTCAAAAGCAGAGTGTGTTTCTTGTAAGGTGAGCTAGTGTTTGTTTCCCAGACTGAAATGGAGTTGAATCACATGCAGTTTCTGGTCCTACGAGCAAGAGTTGTTTTCTGGTACGAAGAGTCACTATTGCGCTCCCATTGTCATACACAGGGAAAATAGCACTGGCGTATGTTCCCAGCAAGTACAGTATATGGGACTGAAGAGGATCTAGTGTTCTTGTCAGTTTCATAAGCAGAATTGAACTAGATATGACCGTGTGTGTAGGAAGCACAGTTCTTTTGTTCTGAGCAAGCTCACTGTTTTGGCCCTATAGGAAACGCAGTAGAGTTGAAGAGTGCTCTTTTTTCAAAAGCAGAGTGTTTTTCTTGTAAGGCGAACTAGCGTTTGTTTCCAGTCCTAAATGGAGTTGAATCACATGCAGTTTTGGGTCCTATGAGCTAGAGTTGTTTTCTGGTAAGGAAAGTCACTATTGTGCTCCATATGTCATACACAGGGCAAATAGCACTCGCGTCTGTTCCCAGCATGTACAGGTATTGGACTGAAGAGGAGCTACTGTTCTTGTCAGTTTCCTAAGCAGAATTGAACTAGATATGGCCGTTTGTGTAGGAAGCACAGTTCTTTTGTTCGGAGCAAGCTCACTGTTTTTGCCCTATAGGAAACACAGTAGAGTAGAAGAGTGCCCTTTTCTGAAAAGCAGAGTGTGTTTCTTGTAAGGCGAGCTACCGTTTGTTTTTCAGTCCTAAATGGAGTTGAATCACATGCAGTTTCTGGTCCTACGAGCAAGAGTTGTTTTCTGGTAAGAAGAGTCACTATTGCGCTCCATATGTCATACACAGGGCAAATAGCACTCGCGTCTGTTCCCAGCATGTACAGGTATTGGACTGAAGAGGAGCTACTGTTCTTGTCAGTTTCCTAAGCAGAGTTGAACTAGATATCGCCCCTGTGTGTAGGAAGCAAAGTTCTTTTGTTCTGAGCAAGCTCATTATTCTGGCACTATAAGAAACACAGTAGAGTAGAAGAGTGCTCTTTTCTCAAAAGCAGAGTGTGTTTCTTGTAAGGCGAGCTAGTGTTTGTTTCTCAGTCCTAAAAGGAGTTGAATCACATGCAGCTTGTGGTCCTACGAGCAAGAGTTGTTTTCTGGTAAGAAGAGTCACTATTGCGCTCTCATTGTCATACACAGTGCAAATAGCACTCGCGTCTGTTCCCAGCAAGTACAGTGTATTGGACTGAAGAGGATCCACTGTTATTGTCAGTTTCCTAAGCAGAATTGAACTAGATATGGCCGTGTGTGTAGGAAGCACAGTTCTTTTGTTCTGAGCAAGCTCACTGTTTTGGCTCTATAGAACACACAGTAGAGTAGAAGAGGGCTCTTTTCTCAAAAGCAGAGTATGTTTCTTGTAAGGCGAGCTAGTGTTTGTTTCCCAGTCCTAAATGGAGTTGAAACACATGCAGTTTTTGGTCCCATGAGCATGAGCTGTTTTCTGGTAAGGAAAGTCACTATAGTGCTCCCATTCCCCTACACAGTGCAAATAGCACTCGCGTCTGTTCACAGCAAGTACACTGTATTGGACTGAAGTGGAGCTACTGTTCTTGTCAGTTTCCTAATCAGATTTGAACTAGATATGGCCCATGTGTGTAGGAAGCACAGGTCTTTGGTTCTGAGCAAGCTCACTGTTCGGATCCCATAGGAAACACAGTAGAGTAGAAGAGTGCTCTTTTCTCAAAAGCAGAGTCTGTTTCTTGTAAGGCGAGCTAATGTTTGTTTCCCAGTCAGAAATGGAGTTGAATCCCATGCAGTTTCTGGTCCTATGACCAAGAGTTGTTTTCTGGTAAAAAGAGTCACTATTAAGCTCCCATTGCCATACACAGTGCAAATAGCACTCGCGTCTCTTCGCAGGAATTACAGTGTATTGGACTGAAGAGGAGCTACTGTTGTTGTCAGTTTCCTAAGCAGAGTTGAACTAGATATGGCTCGTGTGTGTAGGAAGCACAGTTCTTTTGTTCTGAGCAAGCTCACTGTTCGGACCCCATAGGAAACACATTAGATTAGAAGATGGCTCTTTTCTCAAAAGCAGAGTGTGTTTCTTGTAAGGCGAGCTAGCATTAGTTTCCCAATCCTAAATGGAGTTGAATCACATGCAGTTTCTGGTCCTACGAGCAAGAATTGTTTTCTGGTAAGAAGAGTCACTATTGCCCTCCCATTGTCATACACTGGGCAAATAGCACTCGCGTCTGTTTCCAGCAACTACAGAGTATTGGACTGAAGAGGATCTACTATTCTTGTCAGTTTCATAAGCAGAATTGAACTAGATATGACCATGTGTGTAGGAAGCACAGTTCTTTTGTTCTGAGCAAGCTCACTGTTCGGACACCATAGGAAACACAGTAGAGTAGAAGAGTGCTCTTTTCTCAAAAGCAGAGTGTGTTTCTTGTAAGGCGAGCTAGTGTTTGTTTCCCAGACTGAAATGGAGTTGAATCACATGCAGTTTCTGGTCCTACCAGCAAGAGTTTTTTTCTGGTAAGAAGAGTCACTATTGCGCTCCATATGTCATACACAGGGCAAATATCACTCGCATCTGTTCCCAGCATGTACAGGTATTGGACTGAAGAGGAGCTACTGTTCTTGTCAGTTTCCTTAAGCAGAGTTGAACTAGATATCGCCCCTGTGTGTAGGAAGCAAAGTTCTTTTGTTCTGAGCAAGCTCATTATTCTGGCACTATAAGAAACACAGTAGAGTAGAAGAGTGCTCTTTTCTCAAAAGCAGAGTGTGTTTCTTGTAAGGCGAGCTAGTGTTTGTTTCTCAGTCCTAAAAGGAGTTGAATCACATGCAGCTTGTGGTCCTACGAGCAAGAGTTGTTTTCTGGTAAGAAGAGTCACTATTGTGCTCTCATTGTCATACACAGTGCAAATAGCACTCGCGTCTGTTCCCAGCAAGTACAGTGTATTGGACTGAAGAGGATCCACTGTTATTGTCAGTTTCCTAAGCAGAATTGAACTAGATATGGCCGTGTGTGTAGGAAGCACAGTTCTTTTGTTCTGAGCAAGCTCACTGTTTTGGCTCTATAGAACACACAGTAGAGTAGAAGAGTGCTCTTTTCTCAAAAGCAGAGTATGTTTCTTGTAAGGCGAGCTAGTGTTTGTTTTCCAGTCCTAAATGGAGTTGAATCACATGCAGTTTTTGGTCCCATGAGCATGAGTTGTTTTCTGGTAAGGAAAGTCACTATTGTGCTCCCATTCCCCTAGACAGTGCAAATAGCACTCGTGTCTGTTCCCAGCAAGTACAGTGTATTGGACTGAAGAGGAGCTACTGTTCTTGTCAGTTTCCTAATCAGAGTTGAACTAGATATGGCCCTTGTGTGTAGGAAGCACATTTCTTTTGTTCTGAGCAAGCTCACTGTTTGGATCCCATAGGAAACACAGTAGAGTAGAAGAGTGCCCTTTTCTCAAAAACAGAGTGTGTTTCTTGGAAGGTGAGCTAGCGTTTGTTTCCCAGTCCTAAATGGAGTTCAGTCACATGCAGTTTTTAGTCCTACGAGCAAGAGTTGTTTTCTGGTAAGACGAGTCACTATTGTGCTCCACTTGCCATACACAGTGCAAATAGCACTCGCGTCTGTTCCCCGCAAGTACAGTGTATTGGACTGAAGAAGAGCTACTGTTCTTTTCAGTTTCCTAAGCAGAGTTGAACTAGATATGGCCCGTTTGTGTAGGAAGCACAGTTCTTTTGTTCTGAGCAAGCTCACTGTTCGGACCACATAGGCAACACAGTAGAGTAGAAGAGTGCTCTTTTCTCAAAAGCAGAGTGTGTTTCATGTAAGGCGAGCTAGCGTTTGTTTCCCAGTCCTAAATGGAGTGGAATCACATGCAGTTTCTGGTCCTACGAGCAAGAGTTGTTTTATGGTAAGAATAGTCACTCTTGCGCTGCCATTGCCATACACAGGACAAATAGCACTGGCGTCTGTTCCCAGTAAGTACAGTGTATTGGACTGAAGAGGATCTACTGTTCTTGTCAGTTTCCTAAGCAGAGTTGAACTAGATATGGCCGTGTGTGTAGGAAGCACAGTTCTTTTGTTCTGAGCAAGCTCACTGTTCGGACCCCATAGGAAGCACAGTAGAGTAGAAAAGTGCTCTTTTCTCAAAAGCAAAGTTTGTTTCTTGTAAGACAAGCTAGCGTTTGTGTCCCAGTCCTAAATGGAGTTGAATCACATGCAGTTTCTGGTCCTAAGAGCAAGAGTTGTTTTCTGGTAAGGAAAGTCACTATTGCACTCCCATTGCCATACACAGTGCAAATAGCACATGCGTCTGTTCCCAGCAAGTACAGTGTATGGGACTGAAGAGGATCTACTGTACTTGTCAGTTTCCTAAGCAGAGTTGAACTAGATATGGCCCGTGTGTGTAGGAAGCACAGTTCTTTTGTTCTGAGCAAGCTCACTGTTCTGGCCCTATAGGAAACAAGTAGAGTAGAAGAGTGCTCTTTTCTCAAAAGCAGAGTGTGTTTCTTGTAAGGCGAGCTCGCGTTTGTTTCCCAGTCCTAAATGGAGTTGAGTCACATGCAGTTTTAGGTCCTATGAGCAAGAGTTGTTTTCTGGTAAGGAGAGTCACTACTGCGCTCCAAATTGCATACACAGTGCAAATAGCATTCGCGTCTGTTCCCAGCAAGTACAGTGTATTGGACTGTATAGGAGCTACTGTTCTTGTCAGTTTCCTAAGCAGAATAAACTAGATATTGTCCATGTGTGTAGGAAGCACAGTTCTTTTGTTCTAAGCAAGCTCACTGTTTGGACCCCATAGGAAACACAGTAGAGTAGAAGAGTGCTCTTTTCTCTAAAGCAGAGTGTGTTTCTTGTAAGGCGAGCTAGCGTTTGTTTCCCAGTCCTAAATGGAGTTGAACCACATGCAGTTTCTGGTCCTCTGAGCAAGAGTTGTTTTCTGGTAAGGAGAGTCACTATTGCTCTTCCATTGCCATACACAGTGCAAATATCACTCGCGTTTGTTCCCAGCAAGTACAGTGTATCAGACTGAAGAGGAGCTACTGTTCTTGTCAGTTTCCTAAGTAGAGTTGAACTAGATATGGCCCGTGTGTAGGAAGCACAGTTCTTTTGTTCGGAGCAAGCTCACTGTTCTGGCCCTATAGGAAACACAGTAGATTAGAAGAATGCTCTTTTCTCAAAAGCAGAGTGTGTTTCTTGTAAGGCGAGCTAGCGTTTGTTTCCAGTCCTAAATGGAGTTGAATCACATGCAGTTTTGGGTCCTATGAGCTAGAGTTGTTTTCTGGTAAGGAAAGTCACTATTGTGCTCCATATGTCATACACAGGGCAAATAGCACTCGCGTCTGTTCCCAGCATGTACAGGTATTGGACTGAAGAGGAGCTACTGTTCTTGTCAGTTTCCTAAGCAGAGTTGAACTAGATATCGCCCCTGTGTGGGAAGCAAAGTTTTTTGGTCTGAGCAAGCTCATTATTCTGGCACTATAAGAAACACAGTAGAGTAGAAGAGTGCTCTTTTCTCAAAAGCAGAGTGTGTTTCTTGTAAGGCGAGCTAGTGTTTGTTTCTCAGTCCTAAATGGAGTTGAATCACATGCAGCTTGTGGTCCTACGAGCAAGAGTTGTTTTCTGGTAAGAACAGTCACTATTGCGCTCTCATTGTCATACACAGTGCAAATAGCACTCGCGTTTGTTCCCAGCAAGTACAGTGTATCAGACTGAAGAGGAGCTACTGTTCTTGTCAGTTTCCTAAGTAGAGTTGAACTAGATATGGCCCGTGTGTAGGAAGCACAGTTCTTTTGTTCTGAGCAAGCTCACTGTTTTGGCCCTATAGGAAACACAGTAGAGTAGAAGAGTGCTCTTTTCTCAAAAGCAGAGTGAGTTTATTGTAAGGCGAGCTAGCGTTTGTTTCCCAGTTCTAAATGGAGTTGCATCACATGCAGTTTCTGGTCCTATGAGCAAGAGTTGTTTTCTGGAAAGAAGAGTCACTATTGCGCTCCCATTGCCATACACAGTGCAAATAGCACTCGCGTCTGTTCCCATCACGTACTGTTTATTGGACTGAAGAGGAGCTACTGTTCTTGTCAGTTTCCTAAGCAGAGTTGAACTGATATGGCCCGTTTGTGTAGGAAGCACAGTTCTTTGTTTCTGAGCAAGCTTACTGTTTGGACCCCAAAGAAACACAGAAGAGTAGAAGAGTGCTCTTTTCTCAAAAGCAGAGTGTGTTTCTTGTAAGGCAAGCTAGCGTTTGTTTCCCAGTCCTAAATGGAGTTGAATTACATGCAGTTTCTGGTCCTACGAGCAAGAGTTGTCTTCTGGTAAGAAGAGTCACTATTGCGCTCCCACTGTCATACACATTACAAATAGCACTGGCGTCTGTTCCCAGCATGTACAGTGTATTGGACTGAGTAGGATCTACTGTTATTGTCAGTTTCCTAAGCAGAATTGAACTGGATATGGCCGTGTGTAGGAAGCACAGTTCTTTTGTTCTGAGCAAGCTCACTGTTTTGGCTCTATAGAAAACACAGTAGAGTAGAAGAGAGCTCTTTTCTCAAAAGCAGACTGTGTTTCTTGTAAGGTGAGCTAGCGTTTGTTTCCCAGTCCTAAATGAAGTTGAATCACATGCAGTTTCTGGTCCTACGAGTAGAGCTGTTTTTTGGTAAGAAGAGTCACAATTGCGCTTCTATTGCCATACACAGTACAAATAGCACTTGCGTCTGTTCCAATCAAGTACAGTGTATTGGACTGAAGAGGAGCTACTGTTCTTGTCAGTTTCCTAAGCAGAGTTGAACTAGATATGGCCCGTGTGTGTAGGAAGCACAGTTCTTTGTTCTGAGCAAGCTCACTGTTCGGACGCCATAGGAAACACAGTAGAGTAGAAGTGTGCCCTTTTCTCAAAAGCAGAGCTTGTTTCGTGTAAGGCAAGATAGCGTTTGTTTCCCAGTCCTAAGTGAAGTTGAACCACATGCAGTTTCTGGTCCTAAGAGCCAGAATTGTTTTCTGGTAAGAAAAGTCACTATTGCACTCCCATTGCTTTACACAGTGCAAATTGCACTCGCGTATGTTCCCAGCAAGTACAGTGTATGGGACAGAAGAGGAGCTACTGTTCTTGTCAGTTTACTAAACAGAGTTGAACTAGATATGGCCCGTGTGTGCAGGAAGCACAGTTCTTTTTTTCTGAGCAAGCTCACTGTTCTGGCGCTATAGGAAACACAGTAGAGTAGAGGAGTGCTCTTTTCTCAAAAGCAATGTGTGTTTTTGTAAGGCGAGCTAGCATTTGTTTCCCAGTCCTAAATGGAGTTGAATCACATGCAGTTTTTGTTCCTATGAGCCAGAGTTGTTTTCTGGTAAGAAGACTCACTATTGCACTCCCATTGCCATACACAGTGCAAATAGCACTGGTGTCTGTTCCCAGCAAGTACAGTGTATTGGACTGAAGAGGATCTACTGTTCTTGTCAGTTTCCTAAGCAGAGTTGAACTAGATATGGCCCGTGTGTGTTGGAAGCACGGTTCTTTTGTTTGGAGCAAGCTCACTGTTCGGAACCCATAGGAAACACAGTAGAGTAGAAGAGTGCTCTTTTCTCAAAAGAAGAGTGTGTTTTTTGTAAGGCGAGCTAGTGTTTGGATCCCAGTTCTAAATGGAGTTGAATCACATGCAGTTTCTGGTCCTACGAGCAAGAGTTGTTTTCTGGTAAGAAGAGTCACTATTGCGCTCCCATTATCATACACAGGGCAAATAGCACTGGCGTCTGTTCCCAGCATGTACAGTGTATTGCACTGAAGAGGAGCTACTGTTCTTGTCAGTTTCCTAAGCAGAGTTGAACTAGATATAGCCCGTGTGTGTAGGAAGCAAGGTTCTTTTGTTCTGAGCAAGCTCACTATTCTGGCCCTATTGGAAACACAGTAGAGTAGAAGAGTGCTCTTTTCTCAAAAGCAGAGTGTGTTTCTTGTAAGGCGAGCTAGCATTTGTTTCCCAGTCCTAAATGGAGTTGAATCAAATGCAGTTTCTGGTCCTAAGAGCTAGAGTTGTTTTGTGGGAAGAAGAGTCACTATTGTGCTCCCATTGTCATACACTGGGCAAATAGCACTGGCGTCTGTTCCCAGCAAGTACATTGTATTGGACTGAAGAGGAGCTACTGTTCTTGTCAGTTTCCTAAGCAGAGTTGAACTATATATGGCCCGTGTGTGTAGGAAGCCCAGTTCTTTTGTTCTGAGCAAGCTCACTGTTCGGACCCCATAGGAAACACTTTAGAATAGAAGAGGACTCTTTTCTCAAAAGCAGAGTGTGTGTTTTTGTAAGGCGAGCTAACGATTGTTTCGAAGTCCTAAATGGAGTTGAATCACATGCAGTTTCTGGTCCTAAGAGCAAGAGTTGTTTTCTGGTAAGAAGAGTCACTATTGCGCTCCCATTGTCATACACAGGGCAAATAGCACTGGCGTCTATTCCCAGCATGTACAGTGTATTGGACTGAAGAGGATCTACTGTCCTTGTCAGTTTCCTAAGGAGAATTGATCTAGATATGGCCCGTGTGTGTAGGAAGCACAGTTCTTTTGTTCTGAGCAACCTCACTGTTCTGACCCCATAAGAAACACAGTAGAGTAGAAGAGTACCCTGTTCTCAAAGGCAGAATGTGTTTCTTGTAAGGCGAGCTAGCATTTGTTTCCCAGTCCTAAATGGAGTTGAATCACATGCAGTTTTTGGTCCTACGAGCAAGAGTTGTTTTCCGGTAAGAAGAGTCACTATTGCGCTCCCATTGTCAGACACAGGGCAAATAGCACTGGCGTCTGTTCCCAGCAAGTACAGTGTATGGGACTGAAGAGGTTCTACTGTTCTTGTCAGTTTCATAAGCAGAATTGAAATAGATATGACCGTGTGTGTAGGAAGCACAGTTCCTTTTTTCTGAGCAAGCTCACTGTTCGGACCCGAAAGGAAACACAGTAGAGTAGAAGTGTGCCCTTTTCTCAAAAGCAGAGCTTCTTTCGTGTAAGGCAAGATAGCGTTAGTTACCCAGTCCTAAGTGGAGTTGAATCACATGCAGTTTCTGGTCCTAAGAGCCATAATTGTTTTCTGGTAAGAAGAGTCACTATTGCACTCCCATTGCTGTACACAGTGCAAAGAGCACTCGCGTATGTTCCCAGCAAGTACAGTGTATTAGACTGAAGAGGAGCTACTGTTCTAGTCAGTTTCCTAAGCAGAATTGAACTAGATATGGCCCGTGTGTGTAGGAAGCACAGTTCTTTTGTTCTGAGCAAGCTTACTGTTCTGGCACTTTAGGAAACACAGTAGAGTAGAAGAGTGCTCTTTCATCAAAAGCACAGTGTGTTTCTTGTAAGGCGAGCTAGCATTTTTTTCTCAGTCCTACATGGAGTTGAATCACATGCAGTTTCTGGTCCTATGAGCAAGAGTTGTTTTCTGGTAAGAAGAGTCACTATTGCGCTCCCATTGTCATACACAGGGCAAATAGCACTGGCGTCTGTTCCCAGCATGTACAGTGTATTGGACTGAAGAGGATCTACTGTTCTTGTCAGTTTCCGACGCAGAGTTGAACTAGGTATGGTCCATGTGTGTAGGAAGCACAGTTCTTTTGTTCTGAGCAAGCTCACTGTTCTGGCCACATAGGAAACAGCTAGCTCGCCTTACAAGAAACACACTCTGCTTTTGAGAAAAGAGCACTCTTCTACTCTACTGTGTTTCCTATGGGGTCCGAATAGTGAGCTTGCTCAGAACAATAGAACTGTGCTTCCTACACACACGGGCCATATCTAGTTCAACTCCGCTTAGGAAAGTGACAAGAAAGGTAGCTCCTCTTCAGTCCAATACACTGTACTAGCTGGGAACAGACGCGAGTGCTATTTCCACTGTGTATGGTAATAGGAGCTCAATAGTGACTCTTCTTATCAGAAAACACCTCTTGCTGGTAGGACCAGAAACTGCTTGGGATTCAACTCCATTTCTGACTAGGAAACAAAGGCTAGCTCGCCTTACAAGAAACACACTCTGCTTTTGAGAAATGATCACTCTTCTACTCTACAGTGTTTCCTTTAGGGCCAAAACAGTTAGCTTGCTTAGAACAAAAGAACTGTGCTTCCTACACACACGGGCCATATCTAGTTCAACTCTGCTTAGGAAACTGACAAGAAAGGTAGATCCTCTTCAGTCCAACACACTGTATTTGCTGGGATTAGACGCCAGTGCTATTTGTCTTGTGAATGACAATGGGAGCACAATAGTGACTCTTCTTACAAGAAAACAACTCTTGCTGGTAGGACCAGAAACTGCATGTGATTCAACTCCATTTAGGACTTGGAAACAAACGCTAGCTCAACTTACAAGAAACACACTCTGCTTTTGAGAAAAGAGCACTCTTCTACTCTACTGTGTTTCCTATAGGGCAAGAACAGTGAGTTTGCTCAGAACAAAAGAACTGTGCTTCCTACAAATATGGCCATATCTAGTTCAATTCTGCTTAGGAAACTGACAAGAACAGTAGATCCTCTTCAGCCCAATACACTGTACTTGCTGGGAACAGACGCGAGTGCTATTTGCACTGTGTATGGCAATGGGAAAGCAATAGTGACTTTCCTTACCAGAAAAAAACTCTTGTTTGTAGGACCAAAAACTGCATGTGATTCAACTCCATTTAGGACTGGGAAACAAACGCTAGCTTGCCTTACAAGAAACACACTCTGCATTTGAGAAAAGAGCACTCTTCTACTCTACTGTGTTTGCTATAGGGCCAGAACAGTGAGCTTGCTCAGAACAAAAGAACTGTGTTTCCTACACACATGGGCCATATCTAGTTCAATTCTGCTTAGGAAACTGACAAGAACAGTAGCTCCTCTTCAGTCTAATACACTGCACTTGCTGGGAACAGACGCGAGTGCTATTTGTACTGAGTATGGCAATGGGAGCACAATAGTGACTTTCCTTACTAAAAAAAAACTCTTGCTCGTAGGACCAAAAACTGCATGTGATTCAACTCCATTTAGGACTGGGAAACAAACGCTAGCTCGCCTTACAAGGAACACTCTCTGCTTTTGAGAAAAGAGCACTCTTCTACTCGACTGTGTTTCCTATGGGGTCCGAACAGTGAGCTTGCTCAGAACAAAAGAACTGTGCTTCCTACACACACGGGCCATATCTAGTTCAACTCTGCTTAGGAAACTGACAAGAACAGTAGCTCCGCTTCAGTCCAATAAACTGAACTTGTTGGGAACAGACGCGAGTGCTATTTGCACTGTGTATGGCAATGGGAGCACAATAGTGACTTTCCTTACTAGAAAACAACTCTTGCTCGTAGGACCAAAAACTGCATGGGATTCAACTCCATTTAGGACTGGGAAACAAACGCTAGCTCGCCTTACAAGAAACACACTCTGCTTTTGAGAAAAGAGCACTCTTCTACTCTACTGTGTTTCCTATAGGGCCAGAACAGTGAGTTTGCTCAGAAAAAAAGAACTGTGCTTCCTACAAATACAGCCTTATCTAGTTCAATTCTGCTTAGGAAAGTGACCAGAACAGTAGGTCCTCTTCAGTCCAATACACTGTACATGCTGGGAACCGACGCCAGTGCTATTTGCCCTGTGTATGACAATGGGAGCGCAATAATGACTCTTCTTACCAGAAAACAACTCTTGCTCGTAGGACAGGAAAATGCATGTGATTCAACTCCATTTAGACTGGGAAACAAATGCTAGCTCACCTTACAAGAAACACAGTCTGCTTTGGAGAAAAGAGCACTCTTCTACTCTACTGTGTATCCTATGTAATCCGAACAGTGAGCTTGCTCAGAATAAAAGAACTGTGCATCCTACACACACGCGCCATATTAGTTCAACTCTGCATAGGAAACTGACAAGAACAGTAGCTCCACTTCAGTCCAATACACTGTACTTTCTGGGAACAGACGCGAGTGCTATTTTTACTGTCTATGGCAATGGGAGCACAATAGTGACTCTTCTTACCAGAAAACAACTTTTGCTCGTAGGACAAGAAACTGCATGGGATTCAACTCCATTTAGGGTTGGGAAACAAACGCTAGCTCGCCTTACAAGAAACACACTCTGCTTTTGAGAAAAGAGCACTCTTCTACTCTACTGTGTATCCTATGGGATCCGAACAGTGAGCTTGCTCAGAACAAAATAACTGTGCTTCCTACACACTCGGGCATATCTAGTTCAACTCTGCTTAGGAAACTGACAAGAACAGTAGCTCCGCTTCAGTCCAATACACTGTACGTGCTGGGAACAGACGCGAGTGCTATTTGCACTGTGTATGGCAATGGGAGCACAATAGTGACTTTCCTTACCAGAAAACAACTCTTGCTCGTAGGACCAAAAACTGCATGTGATTCAACTCCATTTAGGACTGGGAAACAAATGCTAGCTCGCCGAACAAGAAACACACTCTGCTTTTGAGAAAAGAGCACTCTTCTACTCTACTGTGTTTCCTATAGGGCCAGAACACTGAGTTTGCTCAGAACAAAAGAACTGTGCTTCCTACAAATACGGCCATATCTAATTCAATTCCGCTTAGGAAACTGACAAGAACAGTAGATCCTCTTCAGTCCAATACACTGGACATGCTGGGAACAGACGCCAGTGCTATTTGCCCTGTGTATGACAATGGGAGCGCAATAGTGACTCTTCTTATCAGAAAACAACTCTTGCTTGTAGGACAAGAAACTGCATGTGATTCAACTCCATTTAGGACTGGGAAACAAACGCTAGCTCGCCTTACAAGAAACATACTCTGCTTTTGAGAAAAGAGGACTCTTTTACTCTATTGTGTTTCCTATAGGGCCAGAACAGTGAGTTTGCTCAGAAAAAAAGAACTGTGCTTCCTACAAATACAGCCTTATCTAGTTCAATTCTGCTTAGGAAAGTGACCAGAACAGTAGGTCCTCTTCAGTCCAATACACTGTACATGCTGAGAACAGACGCCAGTGCTATTTGCCCTGTGTATGACAATGGGAGCGCAATAGTGACTCTTCTTACCAGAAAACAACTCTTGCTCGTAGGACAAGAAACTGCATGTGATTCAACTCCATTTAGACTGGGAAACAAATGCTAGCTCGCCTTACAAGAAACACACTCTGCTTTGGAGAAAAGAGCATTCTTCTACTCTACTGTGTTTCCTATGGAATCCGAACAGTGAGCTTGCTCAGCATAAAAGAACTGTGCTTCCTACACACACGGGCCATATCTAGTTCAACTCTGCTTAGGAAACTGACAAGAAAGGTAGATCCTCTTCAGTCAAATACACTGTACTTGCTCTGATTAGACGCCAGTGCTATTTGCCTTGTGTATGACAATGGGAGCACAATAATGACTCTTCTTACCAGAAAACAACTCTTGCTTGTAGGACCAGAAACTGCATGTGATTCAACTCCATTTAGGAATGGGAAACAAACGCTAGCTCGCCTTGCAAGAAACACACTCTGCTTTTGAGAAAAGAGCACTCTTCTACTCGACTGTGTTTCCTATGGGGTCCGAACAGTGAGCTGGCTCAGAACAAAAGAACTGTGATTCCTACACACACGGGCCATATCTAGTTCAACTCTGCTTTGGAAACTGACAACAACAGTAGCTCCTCTTCAGTCCAATACACTGTACTTGCTGGGAACAGACGCAAGTGCTATTTGCACTGTGTATGGCAATGGGAACGCAATAGTGACTCTTCTTACCAGAAAACAACTCTTGCTCATAGGAACAGAAACTGCATGTGATTCATCTCGATTTAGGATTGGGAAACAAATGCTAGCTCGCCTTACAAGAAACACACTCTGCTTTTGAGAAAAGACCCCACATCTCTACTGTGTTTCCTATGGGGTCCGAACAGTGTGCTTGCTCCGAACAAAAGAACTGTGCTTCCTACACACACGGGCCATATGTAGTTGAACTCTGCTTATGAAACTGACAAGAACTGTAGCTCCTCTTCAGTCCAATACACTGTACTTGCTGGGTACAGACGCGAGTGCTATTTGCACTGTGTATGGCAATAGGAGCGCAATAGTGACTCTTCTTTTCAAAAAACAACTCTTGCTCATAGGACCAGAAACTGCATGGGATTCAACTCCATTTCTGATTGGGAAACAAATGCTAGCTCTCCTTACAAGAAACACACTCTGCTTTTGAAAAAACAGGATTCTTCTACTTTACTGCGTTTCCTATGGGGTCCGAAGAGTGAGCTTGCTCAGAACAAAAGAACTGTGCTTCCTACACACACGGCTATATCTAGTTCAACTCTGCTTAGGAAACTGACAAGAACGGTAGCTCCTCTTCAGTCCAATACACTGTACTTGCTGGGAACACACGCCAGTGCTATTTGCACTGTGTATGACAATGGGAGCGCAATAGTGACTCTTCTTACCAGAAAACATCTCTTGCTCGTAGGAAAAGAAACTGCATGGTATTCAACTCCATTTAGGACTGGGAAACAAACGCTAGCTCGCCTTACAAGAAACACACTCTGCTTTTGAGAAAAGAGCACTCTTCTACTCTACTGTGTATCCTATGGGATCTGAACAGTGAGCTTGCTCAGAACAAAAGAACTATGCTTCCTACACAAACGGGCCATGTCTAGTTCAACTCTACTTAGGAAACTGACAAGAACAGTAACTCCTCTTCAGTCCATACACTGTACTTGCTTGGAACAGACGTGAGTGCTATTTGTACTGTGTATGGCAATGGGAGTGCAATAGTGACTTTCCTTACCAGAAAACAACTCTTGCTCGTAGGACCAAAAACAGGATGTGATTCAACTCCATTTAGGACAGGGAAACAAACGCTAGCTTGCCATACAAGAAACACACTCTGCTTTTGAGAAAAGAGCACTCTTCTACTCTACTGTGTATTCTATGGGGTCCGAACAGTGAGCTTGCTCAGAACAAAAGAACTGTGCTTCCTACCTACACGGGCCATATATAGTTCAACTCTGCTTAGGAAACTGACAAGAAAGGTAGATACTCTTCAGTCCAATACACTGTACTTGCTGGGATTAGACGCCAGAGCTATTTGCCTTGTGTATGACAATGGGAGCACAATAGTGACTCTTCTTACCAGAAAAAAACTCTTGCTGGTAGAACCAGAAACTGCATGTGATTCAACTCCACTTAGGACTTGGAAACAACCGCTAGCTCAACTTACAAGAAACACACTCTGCTTTTGAGAAAAGAGCACTCTTCTACTCTACTGTGTTTCCTATAGGGCCAGAACAGTGAGTTTACTCAGAACAAAAGAACTGTGCTTCCTACAAATACGGCCATATCTAGTTCAATTCTGCTTAGCATACTGACAAGAACAGTAGATCCTCTTCAGTCCAATACACTGTACTTGCTGGGAACAGACGCGAGTGCTATTTGCACTGTATATGGCAATGGGAAAGCAATAGTTAATTTCCTTACCAGAAAAAAACTCTTGCTCGTAGGACCAAAAACTGCATGTGATTCAACTCCATTTAGGACTGGGAAACAAACGCTAGCTTGCCTTACAAGAAACACACTCTGCATTTGAGAAAAGAGCACTCTTCTACTCTACTGTGTTTGCTATAGGGCCAGAACAGTGAGCTTGCTCAGAACAAAAGAACTGTGTTTCCTACACACATGGGCCATATCTAGTTCAATTCTGCTTAGGAAACTGACAAGAACAGTAGCTCCTCTTCAGTCTAATACACTGCACTTGCTGGGAACAGACGCGAGTGCTATTTGTACTGAGTATGGCAATGGGAGCACAATAGTGACTTTCCTTACTAAAAAAAAACTCTTGCTCGTAGGACCAAAAACTGCATGTGATTCAACTCCATTTAGGACTGGGAAACAAACGCTAGCTCGCCTTACAAGGAACACTCTCTGCTTTTGAGAAAAGAGCACTCTTCTACTCGACTGTGTTTCCTATGGGGTCCGAACAGTGAGCTTGCTCAGAACAAAAGAACTGTGCTTCCTACACACACGGGCCATATCTAGTTCAACTCTGCTTAGGAAACTGACAAGAACAGTAGCTCCGCTTCAGTCCAATAAACTGAACTTGTTGGGAACAGACGCGAGTGCTATTTGCACTGTGTATGGCAATGGGAGCACAATAGTGACTTTCCTTACTAGAAAACAACTCTTGCTCGTAGGACCAAAAACTGCATGGGATTCAACTCCATTTAGGACTGGGAAACAAACGCTAGCTCGCCTTACAAGAAACACACTCTGCTTTTGAGAAAAGAGCACTCTTCTACTCTACTGTGTTTCCTATAGGGCCAGAACAGTGAGTTTGCTCAGAAAAAAAGAACTGTGCTTCCTACAAATACAGCCTTATCTAGTTCAATTCTGCTTAGGAAAGTGACCAGAACAGTAGGTCCTCTTCAGTCCAATACACTGTACATGCTGGGAACCGACGCCAGTGCTATTTGCCCTGTGTATGACAATGGGAGCGCAATAATGACTCTTCTTACCAGAAAACAACTCTTGCTCGTAGGACAGGAAAATGCATGTGATTCAACTCCATTTAGACTGGGAAACAAATGCTAGCTCACCTTACAAGAAACACAGTCTGCTTTGGAGAAAAGAGCACTCTTCTACTCTACTGTGTATCCTATGTAATCCGAACAGTGAGCTTGCTCAGAATAAAAGAACTGTGCATCCTACACACACGCGCCATATTAGTTCAACTCTGCATAGGAAACTGACAAGAACAGTAGCTCCACTTCAGTCCAATACACTGTACTTTCTGGGAACAGACGCGAGTGCTATTTTTACTGTCTATGGCAATGGGAGCACAATAGTGACTCTTCTTACCAGAAAACAACTTTTGCTCGTAGGACAAGAAACTGCATGGGATTCAACTCCATTTAGGGTTGGGAAACAAACGCT
This sequence comes from Peromyscus eremicus, assembly GCF_949786415.1. Lineage (NCBI taxonomy): Eukaryota > Metazoa > Chordata > Mammalia > Rodentia > Cricetidae > Peromyscus > Peromyscus eremicus. Next base: position 13,274 of record NW_026736905.1, on the reverse strand, counting down.
AGCTCGCCTTACAAGAAACACACTCTGCTTTTGAGAAAAGAGCACTCTTCTACTCTACTGTGTATCCTATGGGATCCGAACAGTGAGCTTGCTCAGAACAAAATAACTGTGCTTCCTACACACTCGGGCATATCTAGTTCAACTCTGCTTAGGAAACTGACAAGAACAGTAGCTCCGCTTCAGTCCAATACACTGTACGTGCTGGGAACAGACGCGAGTGCTATTTGCACTGTGTATGGCAATGGGAGCACAATAGTGACTTTCCTTACCAGAAAACAACTCTTGCTCGTAGGACCAAAAACTGCATGTGATTCAACTCCATTTAGGACTGGGAAACAAATGCTAGCTCGCCGAACAAGAAACACACTCTGCTTTTGAGAAAAGAGCACTCTTCTACTCTACTGTGTTTCCTATAGGGCCAGAACACTGAGTTTGCTCAGAACAAAAGAACTGTGCTTCCTACAAATACGGCCATATCTAATTCAATTCCGCTTAGGAAACTGACAAGAACAGTAGATCCTCTTCAGTCCAATACACTGGACATGCTGGGAACAGACGCCAGTGCTATTTGCCCTGTGTATGACAATGGGAGCGCAATAGTGACTCTTCTTATCAGAAAACAACTCTTGCTTGTAGGACAAGAAACTGCATGTGATTCAACTCCATTTAGGACTGGGAAACAAACGCTAGCTCGCCTTACAAGAAACATACTCTGCTTTTGAGAAAAGAGGACTCTTTTACTCTATTGTGTTTCCTATAGGGCCAGAACAGTGAGTTTGCTCAGAAAAAAAGAACTGTGCTTCCTACAAATACAGCCTTATCTAGTTCAATTCTGCTTAGGAAAGTGACCAGAACAGTAGGTCCTCTTCAGTCCAATACACTGTACATGCTGAGAACAGACGCCAGTGCTATTTGCCCTGTGTATGACAATGGGAGCGCAATAGTGACTCTTCTTACCAGAAAACAACTCTTGCTCGTAGGACAAGAAACTGCATGTGATTCAACTCCATTTAGACTGGGAAACAAATGCTAGCTCGCCTTACAAGAAACACACTCTGCTTTGGAGAAAAGAGCATTCTTCTACTCTACTGTGTTTCCTATGGAATCCGAACAGTGAGCTTGCTCAGAATAAAAGAACTGTGCTTCCTACACACACGGGCCATATCTAGTTCAACTCTGCTTAGGAAACTGACAAGAAAGGTAGATCCTCTTCAGTCAAATACACTGTACTTGCTCTGATTAGACGCCAGTGCTATTTGCCTTGTGTATGACAATGGGAGCACAATAATGACTCTTCTTACCAGAAAACAACTCTTGCTTGTAGGACCAGAAACTGCATGTGATTCAACTCCATTTAGGAATGGGAAACAAACGCTAGCTCGCCTTGCAAGAAACACACTCTGCTTTTGAGAAAAGAGCACTCTTCTACTCGACTGTGTTTCCTATGGGGTCCGAACAGTGAGCTGGCTCAGAACAAAAGAACTGTGATTCCTACACACACGGGCCATATCTAGTTCAACTCTGCTTTGGAAACTGACAACAACAGTAGCTCCTCTTCAGTCCAATACACTGTACTTGCTGGGAACAGACGCAAGTGCTATTTGCACTGTGTATGGCAATGGGAACGCAATAGTGACTCTTCTTACCAGAAAACAACTCTTGCTCATAGGAACAGAAACTGCATGTGATTCATCTCGATTTAGGATTGGGAAACAAATGCTAGCTCGCCTTACAAGAAACACACTCTGCTTTTGAGAAAAGACCCCACATCTCTACTGTGTTTCCTATGGGGTCCGAACAGTGTGCTTGCTCCGAACAAAAGAACTGTGCTTCCTACACACACGGGCCATATGTAGTTGAACTCTGCTTATGAAACTGACAAGAACTGTAGCTCCTCTTCAGTCCAATACACTGTACTTGCTGGGTACAGACGCGAGTGCTATTTGCACTGTGTATGGCAATAGGAGCGCAATAGTGACTCTTCTTTTCAAAAAACAACTCTTGCTCATAGGACCAGAAACTGCATGGGATTCAACTCCATTTCTGATTGGGAAACAAATGCTAGCTCTCCTTACAAGAAACACACTCTGCTTTTGAAAAAACAGGATTCTTCTACTTTACTGCGTTTCCTATGGGGTCCGAAGAGTGAGCTTGCTCAGAACAAAAGAACTGTGCTTCCTACACACACGGCTATATCTAGTTCAACTCTGCTTAGGAAACTGACAAGAACGGTAGCTCCTCTTCAGTCCAATACACTGTACTTGCTGGGAACACACGCCAGTGCTATTTGCACTGTGTATGACAATGGGAGCGCAATAGTGACTCTTCTTACCAGAAAACATCTCTTGCTCGTAGGAAAAGAAACTGCATGGTATTCAACTCCATTTAGGACTGGGAAACAAACGCTAGCTCGCCTTACAAGAAACACACTCTGCTTTTGAGAAAAGAGCACTCTTCTACTCTACTGTGTATCCTATGGGATCTGAACAGTGAGCTTGCTCAGAACAAAAGAACTATGCTTCCTACACAAACGGGCCATGTCTAGTTCAACTCTACTTAGGAAACTGACAAGAACAGTAGCTCCTCTTCAGTCCATACACTGTACTTGCTTGGAACAGACGTGAGTGCTATTTGTACTGTGTATGGCAATGGGAGTGCAATAGTGACTTTCCTTACCAGAAAACAACTCTTGCTCGTAGGACCAAAAACAGGATGTGATTCAACTCCATTTAGGACAGGGAAACAAACGCTAGCTTGCCATACAAGAAACACACTCTGCTTTTGAGAAAAGAGCACTCTTCTACTCTACTGTGTATTCTATGGGGTCCGAACAGTGAGCTTGCTCAGAACAAAAGAACTGTGCTTCCTACCTACACGGGCCATATATAGTTCAACTCTGCTTAGGAAACTGACAAGAAAGGTAGATACTCTTCAGTCCAATACACTGTACTTGCTGGGATTAGACGCCAGAGCTATTTGCCTTGTGTATGACAATGGGAGCACAATAGTGACTCTTCTTACCAGAAAAAAACTCTTGCTGGTAGAACCAGAAACTGCATGTGATTCAACTCCACTTAGGACTTGGAAACAACCGCTAGCTCAACTTACAAGAAACACACTCTGCTTTTGAGAAAAGAGCACTCTTCTACTCTACTGTGTTTCCTATAGGGCCAGAACAGTGAGCTTGCTCAGAACAAAAGAACTGTGTTTCCTACACACATGGGCCATATCTAGTTCAATTCTGCTTAGGAAACTGACAAGAACAGTAGCTCCTCTTCAGTCTAATACACTGCACTTGCTGGGAACAGACGCGAGTGCTATTTGTACTGAGTATGGCAATGGGAGCACAATAGTGACTTTCCTTACTAAAAAAAAACTCTTGCTCGTAGGACCAAAAACTGCATGTGATTCAACTCCATTTAGGACTGGGAAACAAACGCTAGCTCGCCTTACAAGGAACACTCTCTGCTTTTGAGAAAAGAGCACTCTTCTACTCGACTGTGTTTCCTATGGGGTCCGAACAGTGAGCTTGCTCAGAACAAAAGAACTGTGCTTCCTACACACACGGGCCATATCTAGTTCAACTCTGCTTAGGAAACTGACAAGAACAGTAGCTCCGCTTCAGTCCAATAAACTGAACTTGTTGGGAACAGACGCGAGTGCTATTTGCACTGTGTATGGCAATGGGAGCACAATAGTGACTTTCCTTACTAGAAAACAACTCTTGCTCGTAGGACCAAAAACTGCATGGGATTCAACTCCATTTAGGACTGGGAAACAAACGCTAGCTCGCCTTACAAGAAACACACTCTGCTTTTGAGAAAAGAGCACTCTTCTACTCTACTGTGTTTCCTATAGGGCCAGAACAGTGAGTTTGCTCAGAAAAAAAGAACTGTGCTTCCTACAAATACAGCCTTATCTAGTTCAATTCTGCTTAGGAAAGTGACCAGAACAGTAGGTCCTCTTCAGTCCAATACACTGTACATGCTGGGAACCGACGCCAGTGCTATTTGCCCTGTGTATGACAATGGGAGCGCAATAATGACTCTTCTTACCAGAAAACAACTCTTGCTCGTAGGACAGGAAAATGCATGTGATTCAACTCCATTTAGACTGGGAAACAAATGCTAGCTCACCTTACAAGAAACACAGTCTGCTTTGGAGAAAAGAGCACTCTTCTACTCTACTGTGTATCCTATGTAATCCGAACAGTGAGCTTGCTCAGAATAAAAGAACTGTGCATCCTACACACACGCGCCATATTAGTTCAACTCTGCATAGGAAACTGACAAGAACAGTAGCTCCACTTCAGTCCAATACACTGTACTTTCTGGGAACAGACGCGAGTGCTATTTTTACTGTCTATGGCAATGGGAGCACAATAGTGACTCTTCTTACCAGAAAACAACTTTTGCTCGTAGGACAAGAAACTGCATGGGATTCAACTCCATTTAGGGTTGGGAAACAAACGCTAGCTCGCCTTACAAGAAACACACTCTGCTTTTGAGAAAAGAGCACTCTTCTACTCTACTGTGTATCCTATGGGATCCGAACAGTGAGCTTGCTCAGAACAAAATAACTGTGCTTCCTACACACTCGGGCATATCTAGTTCAACTCTGCTTAGGAAACTGACAAGAACAGTAGCTCCGCTTCAGTCCAATACACTGTACGTGCTGGGAACAGACGCGAGTGCTATTTGCACTGTGTATGGCAATGGGAGCACAATAGTGACTTTCCTTACCAGAAAACAACTCTTGCTCGTAGGACCAAAAACTGCATGTGATTCAACTCCATTTAGGACTGGGAAACAAATGCTAGCTCGCCGAACAAGAAACACACTCTGCTTTTGAGAAAAGAGCACTCTTCTACTCTACTGTGTTTCCTATAGGGCCAGAACACTGAGTTTGCTCAGAACAAAAGAACTGTGCTTCCTACAAATACGGCCATATCTAATTCAATTCCGCTTAGGAAACTGACAAGAACAGTAGATCCTCTTCAGTCCAATACACTGGACATGCTGGGAACAGACGCCAGTGCTATTTGCCCTGTGTATGACAATGGGAGCGCAATAGTGACTCTTCTTATCAGAAAACAACTCTTGCTTGTAGGACAAGAAACTGCATGTGATTCAACTCCATTTAGGACTGGGAAACAAACGCTAGCTCGCCTTACAAGAAACATACTCTGCTTTTGAGAAAAGAGGACTCTTTTACTCTATTGTGTTTCCTATAGGGCCAGAACAGTGAGTTTGCTCAGAAAAAAAGAACTGTGCTTCCTACAAATACAGCCTTATCTAGTTCAATTCTGCTTAGGAAAGTGACCAGAACAGTAGGTCCTCTTCAGTCCAATACACTGTACATGCTGAGAACAGACGCCAGTGCTATTTGCCCTGTGTATGACAATGGGAGCGCAATAGTGACTCTTCTTACCAGAAAACAACTCTTGCTCGTAGGACAAGAAACTGCATGTGATTCAACTCCATTTAGACTGGGAAACAAATGCTAGCTCGCCTTACAAGAAACACACTCTGCTTTGGAGAAAAGAGCATTCTTCTACTCTACTGTGTTTCCTATGGAATCCGAACAGTGAGCTTGCTCAGAATAAAAGAACTGTGCTTCCTACACACACGGGCCATATCTAGTTCAACTCTGCTTAGGAAACTGACAAGAAAGGTAGATCCTCTTCAGTCAAATACACTGTACTTGCTCTGATTAGACGCCAGTGCTATTTGCCTTGTGTATGACAATGGGAGCACAATAATGACTCTTCTTACCAGAAAACAACTCTTGCTTGTAGGACCAGAAACTGCATGTGATTCAACTCCATTTAGGAATGGGAAACAAACGCTAGCTCGCCTTGCAAGAAACACACTCTGCTTTTGAGAAAAGAGCACTCTTCTACTCGACTGTGTTTCCTATGGGGTCCGAACAGTGAGCTGGCTCAGAACAAAAGAACTGTGATTCCTACACACACGGGCCATATCTAGTTCAACTCTGCTTTGGAAACTGACAACAACAGTAGCTCCTCTTCAGTCCAATACACTGTACTTGCTGGGAACAGACGCAAGTGCTATTTGCACTGTGTATGGCAATGGGAACGCAATAGTGACTCTTCTTACCAGAAAACAACTCTTGCTCATAGGAACAGAAACTGCATGTGATTCATCTCGATTTAGGATTGGGAAACAAATGCTAGCTCGCCTTACAAGAAACACACTCTGCTTTTGAGAAAAGACCCCACATCTCTACTGTGTTTCCTATGGGGTCCGAACAGTGTGCTTGCTCCGAACAAAAGAACTGTGCTTCCTACACACACGGGCCATATGTAGTTGAACTCTGCTTATGAAACTGACAAGAACTGTAGCTCCTCTTCAGTCCAATACACTGTACTTGCTGGGTACAGACGCGAGTGCTATTTGCACTGTGTATGGCAATAGGAGCGCAATAGTGACTCTTCTTTTCAAAAAACAACTCTTGCTCATAGGACCAGAAACTGCATGGGATTCAACTCCATTTCTGATTGGGAAACAAATGCTAGCTCTCCTTACAAGAAACACACTCTGCTTTTGAAAAAACAGGATTCTTCTACTTTACTGCGTTTCCTATGGGGTCCGAAGAGTGAGCTTGCTCAGAACAAAAGAACTGTGCTTCCTACACACACGGCTATATCTAGTTCAACTCTGCTTAGGAAACTGACAAGAACGGTAGCTCCTCTTCAGTCCAATACACTGTACTTGCTGGGAACACACGCCAGTGCTATTTGCACTGTGTATGACAATGGGAGCGCAATAGTGACTCTTCTTACCAGAAAACATCTCTTGCTCGTAGGAAAAGAAACTGCATGGTATTCAACTCCATTTAGGACTGGGAAACAAACGCTAGCTCGCCTTACAAGAAACACACTCTGCTTTTGAGAAAAGAGCACTCTTCTACTCTACTGTGTATCCTATGGGATCTGAACAGTGAGCTTGCTCAGAACAAAAGAACTATGCTTCCTACACAAACGGGCCATGTCTAGTTCAACTCTACTTAGGAAACTGACAAGAACAGTAGCTCCTCTTCAGTCCATACACTGTACTTGCTTGGAACAGACGTGAGTGCTATTTGTACTGTGTATGGCAATGGGAGTGCAATAGTGACTTTCCTTACCAGAAAACAACTCTTGCTCGTAGGACCAAAAACAGGATGTGATTCAACTCCATTTAGGACAGGGAAACAAACGCTAGCTTGCCATACAAGAAACACACTCTGCTTTTGAGAAAAGAGCACTCTTCTACTCTACTGTGTATTCTATGGGGTCCGAACAGTGAGCTTGCTCAGAACAAAAGAACTGTGCTTCCTACCTACACGGGCCATATATAGTTCAACTCTGCTTAGGAAACTGACAAGAAAGGTAGATACTCTTCAGTCCAATACACTGTACTTGCTGGGATTAGACGCCAGAGCTATTTGCCTTGTGTATGACAATGGGAGCACAATAGTGACTCTTCTTACCAGAAAAAAACTCTTGCTGGTAGAACCAGAAACTGCATGTGATTCAACTCCACTTAGGACTTGGAAACAACCGCTAGCTCAACTTACAAGAAACACACTCTGCTTTTGAGAAAAGAGCACTCTTCTACTCTACTGTGTTTCCTATAGGGCCAGAACAGTGAGCTTGCTCAGAACAAAAGAACTGTGTTTCCTACACACATGGGCCATATCTAGTTCAATTCTGCTTAGGAAACTGACAAGAACAGTAGCTCCTCTTCAGTCTAATACACTGCACTTGCTGGGAACAGACGCGAGTGCTATTTGTACTGAGTATGGCAATGGGAGCACAATAGTGACTTTCCTTACTAAAAAAAAACTCTTGCTCGTAGGACCAAAAACTGCATGTGATTCAACTCCATTTAGGACTGGGAAACAAACGCTAGCTCGCCTTACAAGGAACACTCTCTGCTTTTGAGAAAAGAGCACTCTTCTACTCGACTGTGTTTCCTATGGGGTCCGAACAGTGAGCTTGCTCAGAACAAAAGAACTGTGCTTCCTACACACACGGGCCATATCTAGTTCAACTCTGCTTAGGAAACTGACAAGAACAGTAGCTCCGCTTCAGTCCAATAAACTGAACTTGTTGGGAACAGACGCGAGTGCTATTTGCACTGTGTATGGCAATGGGAGCACAATAGTGACTTTCCTTACTAGAAAACAACTCTTGCTCGTAGGACCAAAAACTGCATGGGATTCAACTCCATTTAGGACTGGGAAACAAACGCTAGCTCGCCTTACAAGAAACACACTCTGCTTTTGAGAAAAGAGCACTCTTCTACTCTACTGTGTTTCCTATAGGGCCAGAACAGTGAGTTTGCTCAGAAAAAAAGAACTGTGCTTCCTACAAATACAGCCTTATCTAGTTCAATTCTGCTTAGGAAAGTGACCAGAACAGTAGGTCCTCTTCAGTCCAATACACTGTACATGCTGGGAACCGACGCCAGTGCTATTTGCCCTGTGTATGACAATGGGAGCGCAATAATGACTCTTCTTACCAGAAAACAACTCTTGCTCGTAGGACAGGAAAATGCATGTGATTCAACTCCATTTAGACTGGGAAACAAATGCTAGCTCACCTTACAAGAAACACAGTCTGCTTTGGAGAAAAGAGCACTCTTCTACTCTACTGTGTATCCTATGTAATCCGAACAGTGAGCTTGCTCAGAATAAAAGAACTGTGCATCCTACACACACGCGCCATATTAGTTCAACTCTGCATAGGAAACTGACAAGAACAGTAGCTCCACTTCAGTCCAATACACTGTACTTTCTGGGAACAGACGCGAGTGCTATTTTTACTGTCTATGGCAATGGGAGCACAATAGTGACTCTTCTTACCAGAAAACAACTTTTGCTCGTAGGACAAGAAACTGCATGGGATTCAACTCCATTTAGGGTTGGGAAACAAACGCTAGCTCGCCTTACAAGAAACACACTCTGCTTTTGAGAAAAGAGCACTCTTCTACTCTACTGTGTATCCTATGGGATCCGAACAGTGAGCTTGCTCAGAACAAAATAACTGTGCTTCCTACACACTCGGGCATATCTAGTTCAACTCTGCTTAGGAAACTGACAAGAACAGTAGCTCCGCTTCAGTCCAATACACTGTACGTGCTGGGAACAGACGCGAGTGCTATTTGCACTGTGTATGGCAATGGGAGCACAATAGTGACTTTCCTTACCAGAAAACAACTCTTGCTCGTAGGACCAAAAACTGCATGTGATTCAACTCCATTTAGGACTGGGAAACAAATGCTAGCTCGCCGAACAAGAAACACACTCTGCTTTTGAGAAAAGAGCACTCTTCTACTCTACTGTGTTTCCTATAGGGCCAGAACACTGAGTTTGCTCAGAACAAAAGAACTGTGCTTCCTACAAATACGGCCATATCTAATTCAATTCCGCTTAGGAAACTGACAAGAACAGTAGATCCTCTTCAGTCCAATACACTGGACATGCTGGGAACAGACGCCAGTGCTATTTGCCCTGTGTATGACAATGGGAGCGCAATAGTGACTCTTCTTATCAGAAAACAACTCTTGCTTGTAGGACAAGAAACTGCATGTGATTCAACTCCATTTAGGACTGGGAAACAAACGCTAGCTCGCCTTACAAGAAACATACTCTGCTTTTGAGAAAAGAGGACTCTTTTACTCTATTGTGTTTCCTATAGGGCCAGAACAGTGAGTTTGCTCAGAAAAAAAGAACTGTGCTTCCTACAAATACAGCCTTATCTAGTTCAATTCTGCTTAGGAAAGTGACCAGAACAGTAGGTCCTCTTCAGTCCAATACACTGTACATGCTGAGAACAGACGCCAGTGCTATTTGCCCTGTGTATGACAATGGGAGCGCAATAGTGACTCTTCTTACCAGAAAACAACTCTTGCTCGTAGGACAAGAAACTGCATGTGATTCAACTCCATTTAGACTGGGAAACAAATGCTAGCTCGCCTTACAAGAAACACACTCTGCTTTGGAGAAAAGAGCATTCTTCTACTCTACTGTGTTTCCTATGGAATCCGAACAGTGAGCTTGCTCAGAATAAAAGAACTGTGCTTCCTACACACACGGGCCATATCTAGTTCAACTCTGCTTAGGAAACTGACAAGAAAGGTAGATCCTCTTCAGTCAAATACACTGTACTTGCTCTGATTAGACGCCAGTGCTATTTGCCTTGTGTATGACAATGGGAGCACAATAATGACTCTTCTTACCAGAAAACAACTCTTGCTTGTAGGACCAGAAACTGCATGTGATTCAACTCCATTTAGGAATGGGAAACAAACGCTAGCTCGCCTTGCAAGAAACACACTCTGCTTTTGAGAAAAGAGCACTCTTCTACTCGACTGTGTTTCCTATGGGGTCCGAACAGTGAGCTGGCTCAGAACAAAAGAACTGTGATTCCTACACACACGGGCCATATCTAGTTCAACTCTGCTTTGGAAACTGACAACAACAGTAGCTCCTCTTCAGTCCAATACACTGTACTTGCTGGGAACAGACGCAAGTGCTATTTGCACTGTGTATGGCAATGGGAACGCAATAGTGACTCTTCTTACCAGAAAACAACTCTTGCTCATAGGAACAGAAACTGCATGTGATTCATCTCGATTTAGGATTGGGAAACAAATGCTAGCTCGCCTTACAAGAAACACACTCTGCTTTTGAGAAAAGACCCCACATCTCTACTGTGTTTCCTATGGGGTCCGAACAGTGTGCTTGCTCCGAACAAAAGAACTGTGCTTCCTACACACACGGGCCATATGTAGTTGAACTCTGCTTATGAAACTGACAAGAACTGTAGCTCCTCTTCAGTCCAATACACTGTACTTGCTGGGTACAGACGCGAGTGCTATTTGCACTGTGTATGGCAATAGGAGCGCAATAGTGACTCTTCTTTTCAAAAAACAACTCTTGCTCATAGGACCAGAAACTGCATGGGATTCAACTCCATTTCTGATTGGGAAACAAATGCTAGCTCTCCTTACAAGAAACACACTCTGCTTTTGAAAAAACAGGATTCTTCTACTTTACTGCGTTTCCTATGGGGTCCGAAGAGTGAGCTTGCTCAGAACAAAAGAACTGTGCTTCCTACACACACGGCTATATCTAGTTCAACTCTGCTTAGGAAACTGACAAGAACGGTAGCTCCTCTTCAGTCCAATACACTGTACTTGCTGGGAACACACGCCAGTGCTATTTGCACTGTGTATGACAATGGGAGCGCAATAGTGACTCTTCTTACCAGAAAACATCTCTTGCTCGTAGGAAAAGAAACTGCATGGTATTCAACTCCATTTAGGACTGGGAAACAAACGCTAGCTCGCCTTACAAGAAACACACTCTGCTTTTGAGAAAAGAGCACTCTTCTACTCTACTGTGTATCCTATGGGATCTGAACAGTGAGCTTGCTCAGAACAAAAGAACTATGCTTCCTACACAAACGGGCCATGTCTAGTTCAACTCTACTTAGGAAACTGACAAGAACAGTAGCTCCTCTTCAGTCCATACACTGTACTTGCTTGGAACAGACGTGAGTGCTATTTGTACTGTGTATGGCAATGGGAGTGCAATAGTGACTTTCCTTACCAGAAAACAACTCTTGCTCGTAGGACCAAAAACAGGATGTGATTCAACTCCATTTAGGACAGGGAAACAAACGCTAGCTTGCCATACAAGAAACACACTCTGCTTTTGAGAAAAGAGCACTCTTCTACTCTACTGTGTATTCTATGGGGTCCGAACAGTGAGCTTGCTCAGAACAAAAGAACTGTGCTTCCTACCTACACGGGCCATATATAGTTCAACTCTGCTTAGGAAACTGACAAGAAAGGTAGATACTCTTCAGTCCAATACACTGTACTTGCTGGGATTAGACGCCAGAGCTATTTGCCTTGTGTATGACAATGGGAGCACAATAGTGACTCTTCTTACCAGAAAAAAACTCTTGCTGGTAGAACCAGAAACTGCATGTGATTCAACTCCACTTAGGACTTGGAAACAACCGCTAGCTCAACTTACAAGAAACACACTCTGCTTTTGAGAAAAGAGCACTCTTCTACTCTACTGTGTTTCCTATAGGGCCAGAACAGTGAGTTTACTCAGAACAAAAGAACTGTGCTTCCTACAAATACGGCCATATCTAGTTCAATTCTGCTTAGCATACTGACAAGAACAGTAGATCCTCTTCAGTCCAATACACTGTACTTGCTGGGAACAGACGCGAGTGCTATTTGCACTGTATATGGCAATGGGAAAGCAATAGTTAATTTCCTTACCAGAAAAAAACTCTTGCTCGTAGGACCAAAAACTGCATGTGATTCAACTCCATTTAGGACTGGGAAACAAACGCTAGCTTGCCTTACAAGAAACACACTCTGCATTTGAGAAAAGAGCACTATTCTACACTAATGTGTTTGCTATAGGGCCAGAACAGTGAGCTTGCTCAGAAAAAAATAACTGTGCTTCCTACACAAACGGCCATATCTATTTCAATTCTGCTTAGGAAACTGACAAGAACAGTAGATCATCTTCAGTCCAATACACTGTACATGCTGTGAACAGACGCCAGTGCTTTTTGCCCTGTGTATGACAATGGGAGCGCAATAGTGACTTTCCTTACCAGAAAACAACTCTTGCTCGTAGGACAAGAAACTGCATGGGATTCAACTCCATTTAGGACTGGGAAACAAACGCTAGCTCGCCTTACAAGAAACACACTCTGCTTTTGATAAAAGAGCACTCTTCTACTCTACTGTGTTTCCTATAGGGCCAGAACATTGAGCTTGCTCAGAAAAAAAGAACTGTGCTTCCTACACACACGGGCCATATCTAGTTCAACTCTGCTTTGGAAACTGACAAGAACATTAGCTCCTCTTCAGTCCAATTCATTGTACTTGCTGGGAACATACGCGAGTGCTATTTGCACTGTATATGGCAACGGGAGCACAATAGTGACTTTCCTTAACAGAAAACAAGTTTTGCTCGTAGGACAAGAAACTGCATGTGATTCAACTCCATTTAGGACTGGGAAACAAACGCTAGCTCGCCTTACAAGAAACACACTCTGCTTTTGAGAAAAGAGGACTCTTCTACTCTACTGTGTTTCCTATAGGGCCAGAAGAGTGAGTTTGCTCAGAAAAAAAGAACTGTGCTTCCTACAAATACCGCCTTATCTAGTTCAATTCAGCTTAGGAAAGTGACAAGAACAGTAGGTCCTCTTCAGTCCAATACACTGTACA
>NW_026736904.1:0-56000 GCF_949786415.1 Peromyscus eremicus | reverse complement strand
GTCTGGGTCACTGTGGTGCCCTGCAAGGACTTATATGATCAGGCCTCCCCACCTCCTGGGGCCTTTGGGTCAGCTTGTCTACGGGTGGCCTTGCCTCATAGCCACCAAACACACACACACACACACACACACACACACACACACACAGAGGCACACGCACACAGGCACACGCACACAGGCACACACACACTCCTGCACTCAACAGCCTAGATTCCTTCCTGAGTCTGTCTGCTGCAGTGCTTCTTGAAAGTCGCCTAGAGTCTGTGAACTTCAATAGCTGACATCTTCTGTGAGTCTCATTCTCCATACCAGGCCCATATTGCTATTTGACGCACCTGTGTGTCTCCACAGGATAAAGGGAAGGGAAAGCACACGAGACATGTCTGAGCAAGCTGGCAAGCAGCAGGGCCACAAAGAGGGTGACCAGGAAGGGTCTCCTCAGTGTTCCTACACTTGCCTCCTCCTGCCTCTGGTCACCCAGTGGCTAGCTTTGGGCTGATAAGCCCAAGGCACTGCTGTCCTGTGAGAACAGAAGCAGGCTGAGCGAACAGGGCAGAGTCCTTGTGTGTCTCCTGGAGTATTAGGACGGTCTAGTCACCCGGTCCCAGTGCACCACCCCAGGTGAATCGCTGGACCCTTACTCCTCCTAGAGTGATGGCCACCCATCTTGACAACACCAAGGACACAGTTGGCGTCTCCTGTCTTGGAAGGCACAGAGACGCGCAACGCCCAGGTCTTGCACGAGGGCCATGCTGGCTGCATTCATCCAGGGGCTTTGCAATCCCTCTCCCTAGGGCCCTTTCAGTGAGCAAAGAGGAGGCAGCCTTCTGCCTCCAGACTCCAGAGTCTTGAGTTCCTAGCTAACAGAAGGAAGCCAGGACCCGCTCAGCTTCAATCCATGCTGCCACGTGGAAAAATCTTTCCCACCCGTGGCTGGTGCCGGACCCCAACCAGGAATGGAAACCGATCGAGAAGATTTGGAATCATAGCTTTATTAGGAAACAGATGTGATATGGCACACCCAGCCCTTCAAGTCTCCCATTCGTAGAGCGTGATGTTCGTCGGGATGCTTCCAAGAAATGGATGCTCGTGTCCTCCTTTTCCATTCGGACCCCTTTCATCCGGTTCCGGAGTCGACTGTGTTTTCCGACTTGAGGACTTGAGGCCCTGAGCATGCTGTCACCTGAGCAGCGGGGATTCCTCCATGGACCTTCTTCTCTTCTTGGGGCTTCTCTCTGCAGGCACTGGGAATGTTGAAAGGGCCACTTGCATTTCCGCTCTGACGATCTCCCAGGAGCAAGGGCTATATCCCTTTCCCTCGAGATAGCGGGAGATGCCCAAAAAGTAGGTGCGGATGGCCATGGCCAAAGGAGGCGCACAGGACGGGCTTGGCTCTGCTGCTCTCCCCTCCAGCGCTTCCAGGCCACTCAACAGACTAGTGACAAGTTGCCCAAGCGGCCTCTCTGCCCAGGCATCTCTGCTGGCCTCTGTCCCGAAGAGCTGGAGGAGCTGCCTGAGCATCTCCGAGTGGCAACAGGTGGCATCTTCTTTCTGCTTCCCTTGGGTGATCCGCCCTTTCTTCCAGGGACATCTGAAATCCATTCTGTCCTGCAGGCACTGGTGGCCCGGCAGGCTTTTCAGCTGCCCTAACAACCTGGCGCTTTCCCTGCTCTGCAGGTGCAGTCTCCAAGATGCACCCCTGTCAAGTGAGCAGGCTGTGCTGCAGCCCAGCATCACTCCCAGGAGGAGGGGAAGCCCAGGCACCATGCCCAAGCGTAACGATTCCGGATCTGGCCGACAGGGGGCGCGCGCGTAAAGCAAGGCTGCAGACCCATTGGGCACGGAGTTTTGGTTTCTACTTTAATAGTGCAGGCTGAAGGCTCCAGCATTGTTTGGGCTCTGGCTGAGCGGGCTCGTCCATTCGCCCGAAATCGAGCGCCGCACAGGAGCCCGATCGACCGCCGGCCTCGTCCTGCCTGAGCTCTTTGGGTTCGGCCCACGGGCGCCTGGAATCTAAGCCCACACGATCTCGCTTGGACAGAGGACTCATTGCGGGCCAAATGTGGAGGCTCCAATCCCAGGGAGCCCCACTTTGTTTGGTTATGCTTTCCTCTGGTCTCAAGCTCCCCGGGAGTGGTGTGTTTGGGACTTGGTAGCCTTCCTGCTCTCCCGCAGGAGCTGGGAACCTGGGGAACCCGGAAGTGAGGGGTGGGAAAGAGGAGAGCTCTGCCTGGGAAGGAAGAGGGTCCCAAAGAGGGCACGGGTCAGGGCTTGCCCCACGCGTGCTCCCGAACCAGCCAGCGCTGACTTCAGCCCAGAGGGACTTGAAGCAGGAGGATCGCGCTCCCGCTGGGCAGCTCTCTGCCTCCTTTTGCTTGAACCACACACTCAGCCCAATGCAATGGCATTTCCTGTCCTCAGATAGACAGCCCCTTGCTCTGCCCCAGTGTGCTTTCTTGAAGTGACAAATCTCTGGTACTCCTCAGATCCACTGACCCTCTGGAACGGAAACACAAGTTTGAACACCCCTCCTAGTGACTCCAGCCGCCCCGCCCCGGCCCGGACCTCCCCCACCCGGATTATGATGATGTCCTCTTCTTCTCAGCCTGCTTGCAGAAATTCTTTCACTGGGTGTCTAGGGAGTACTAGGGATTGTCGGGTTCTCTATTTATTTTATTTTATTTTATTTTATTTTATTTTATTTTATTTTATTTTATTTTATTTTATTTTATTTTATTTTATTTTATTTTATTTTATTTTATATATTTTTCTATCGTTCCTGGCTATATGGACCTCTCCCTCATTCTCTCTTGAAACGTTTAGTCAGATCTCTCCTGTCTTTAGCTGAATGGTCCTAAAGCATTGGCATTGGGCTCCTCTTGCAGGCCTGAGGCTCCAAGAGCTTCTCTGCTGTTTCAGTGGGTGGAGCCTGGTGACTCTGATGGAGTTTTGTGGGAAACAGTGCAGGGCAACCTGAAAGAACTGTTTGCCCAGCAGGCTTTCAGGAGTTCCCAGGGCCTCCTTTGCCCTTCTTCACCCCAGCAGCAGTGGTCCCAGAGGGAGGTCCTCTGTCCCTCTGCCGCTGACCCTTCTTCACTCACAAGGACATGGGACCCCAGGAGTCAGTCAGCCCCGCTCAGCTCAGCTGCCTTCTCCTCTTCCCCAGGCAACTTCATGACTCCTGGGCAGATCCAAGGACACTCTGATCCCAAGAAGCTGACCTCAGGCACAACAGCAGCATCTGCACAGGTGGTTTTCAGGAAGATTGAGAGTGGGGAAAGCACCAATGTCTCTCAACTCTCAAGAACTCCAAACAGCGAACAGGAATGGGAAAGGGACGTGCAACCCGGGAACTGACACCACCTTGGAAGTTGAATGAAGTGCTGGGGGACCACAGGCACTGGGAAGTTCCAGAAGCCACCTGCTGGGTATCCACAGCATCTCTTGCACCAGGCTGCCTCTCCAGGAAAAGGCCCAGGCCGGGAGCCACAGTGCTCACAGCTCATGTGCTGCCTCTATCTGGCTGTGCTGCTTGGTGTAGTCTGAGCTTCTTGTGGGGATGCCTCCATTTTTCAATAGCCCGGGGTGCTCCTTCCAGTGGGACAGGGGTGGCCTGTGGGGCACCTGAGCTCTTGGGCTTCTCAGTGGGTTCTCAGTCATCAGATGATCATTTTGGCCAGGGAAGACCTGGGTCTGCATGAGGCATGGCTCTCTTCTCTTGGGATGGCCTAGAATGGGACCTTTGGACAAGAGGAAGGCCAGGCTCTACAAGACCCCTCACAAGGGGCTCCTAGGAAAGTCCTGTGAGCAGACTTCCCAGGGATGTGTTAGCAACTCAGTCTTGAGCCCAGTGTCCTGTCTCGGAATTCTGCTTCTTGTGGGGAATGGATCAGTAAGGGGAGCCTGGGAGGTGAATGTGCCCTGGCAGTGGAGAAGGCAGCTGGGGACAGAGGATAGGAGACCAGAAGTCAGCCTTCACTTCTCGGTGGCTCTTAGTGGGCATCAGCAGCAGAACCCAGAACTCGGTACCCTGAGGAGAGCCCGAGGAGTGTGGCAGGAACCTTGCAAGTGCACCGGGCAGACTCCAAGCACCCCAGCCCTGGCTTTAGAGAGAAGGAGTCTGTGAAGAAGGCAGGGCTGCCTGGCCGGCCAGTGTGGTGTCTGGGTCACTGTGGTGCCCTGCAAGGACTTACATGATCAGGCCTCCCCACCTCCTGGGGCCTTTGGGTCAGCTTGTCTACGGGTGGCCTTGCCTCATAGCCACCAAACACACACACACACACACACACACACACACACACACACAGGCACACGCACACAGGCACACACACACTCCTGCACTCAACAGCCTAGATTCCTTCCTGAGTCTGTCTGCTGCAGTGCTTCTTGAAAGTCGCCTAGAGTCTGTGAACTTCAATAGCTGACATCTTCTGTGAGTCTCATTCTCCATACCAGGCCCATATTGCTATTTGACGCACCTGTGTGTCTCCACAGGATAAAGGGAAGGGAAAGCACACGAGACATGTCTGAGCAAGCTGGCAAGCAGCAGGGCCACAAAGAGGGTGACCAGGAAGGGTCTCCTCAGTGTTCCTACACTTGCCTCCTCCTGCCTCTGGTCACCCAGTGGCTAGCTTTGGGCTGATAAGCCCAAGGCACTGCTGTCCTGTGAGAACAGAAGCAGGCTGAGCGAACAGGGCAGAGTCCTTGTTTGTCTCCTGGAGTATTAGGACGGTCTAGTCACCCGGTCCCAGTGCACCACCCCAGGTGAATCGCTGGACCCTTACTCCTCCTCGAGTGATGGCCACCCATCTTGCCAACACCAGGGACACAGTTGGCGTCTCCTGTCTTGGAAGGCACAGAGACGCGCAACGCCCAGGTCTTGCACGAGGGCCATGCTGGCAGCATTCATCCAGGGGCTTTGCAATCCCTCTCCCTAGGGCCCTTTCAGTGAGCAAAGAGGAGGCAGCCTTCTGCCTCCAGACTCCAGAGTCTTGAGTTCCTAGCTAACAGAAGGAAGCCAGGACCCGCTCAGCTTCAATCCATGCTGCCACGTGGAAAAATCTTTCCCACCCGTGGCTGGTGCCGGACCCCAACCAGGAATGGAAACCGATCGAGAAGATTTGGAATCATAGCTTTATTAGGAAACAGATGTGATATGGCACACCCAGCCCTTCAAGTCTCCCATTCGTAGAGCGTGATGTTCGTCGGGATGCTTCCAAGAAATGGATGCTCGTGTCCTCCTTTTCCATTCGGACCCCTTTCATCCGGTTCCGGAGTCGACTGTGTTTTCCGACTTGAGGACTTGAGGCCCTGAGCATGCTGTCACCTGAGCAGCGGGGATTCCTCCATGGACCTTCTTCTCTTCTTGGGGCTTCTCTCTGCAGGCACTGGGAATGTTGAAAGGGCCACTTGCATTTCCGCTCTGACGATCTCCCAGGAGCAAGGGCTATATCCCTTTCCCTCGAGATAGCGGGAGATGCCCAAAAAGTAGGTGCGGATGGCCATGGCCAAAGGAGGCGCACAGGACGGGCTTGGCTCTGCTGCTCTCCCCTCCAGCGCTTCCAGGCCACTCAACAGACTAGTGACAAGTTGCCCAAGCGGCCTCTCTGCCCAGGCATCTCTGCTGGCCTCTGTCCCGAAGAGCTGGAGGAGCTGCCTGAGCATCTCCGAGTGGCAACAGGTGGCATCTTCTTTCTGCTTCCCTTGGGTGATCCGCCCTTTCTTCCAGGGACATCTGAAATCCATTCTGTCCTGCAGGCACTGGTGGCCCGGCAGGCTTTTCAGCTGCCCTAACAACCTGGCGCTTTCCCTGCTCTGCAGGTGCAGTCTCCAAGATGCACCCCTGTCAAGTGAGCAGGCTGTGCTGCAGCCCAGCATCACTCCCAGGAGGAGGGGAAGCCCAGGCACCATGCCCAAGCGTAACGATTCCGGATCTGGCCGACAGGGGGCGCGCGCGTAAAGCAAGGCTGCAGACCCATTGGGCACGGAGTTTTGGTTTCTACTTTAATAGTGCAGGCTGAAGGCTCCAGCATTGTTTGGGCTCTGGCTGAGCGGGCTCGTCCATTCGCCCGAAATCGAGCGCCGCACAGGAGCCCGATCGACCGCCGGCCTCGTCCTGCCTGAGCTCTTTGGGTTCGGCCCACGGGCGCCTGGAATCTAAGCCCACACGATCTCGCTTGGACAGAGGACTCATTGCGGGCCAAATGTGGAGGCTCCAATCCCAGGGAGCCCCACTTTGTTTGGTTATGCTTTCCTCTGGTCTCAAGCTCCCCGCCAGTGGTGTGTTTGGGACTTGGTAGCCTTCCTGCTCTCCCGCAGGAGCTGGGAACCTGGGGAACCCGGAAGTGAGGGGTGGGAAAGAGGAGAGCTCTGCCTGGGAAGGAAGAGGGTCCCAAAGAGGGCACGGGTCAGGGCTTGCCCCACGCGTGCTCCCGAACCAGCCAGCGCTGACTTCAGCCCAGAGGGACTTGAAGCAGGAGGATCGCGCTCCCGCTGGGCAGCTCTCTGCCTCCTTTTGCTTGAACCACACACTCAGCCCAATGCAATGGCATTTCCTGTCCTCAGATAGACAGCCCCTTGCTCTGCCCCAGTGTGCTTTCTTGAAGTGACAAATCTCTGGTACTCCTCAGATCCACTGACCCTCTGGAACGGAAACACAAGTTTGAACACCCCTCCTAGTGACTCCAGCCGCCCCGCCCCGGCCCGGACCTCCCCCACCCGGATTATGATGATGTCCTCTTCTTCTCAGCCTGCTTGCAGAAATTCTTTCACTGGGTGTCTAGGGAGTACTAGGGATTGTCGGTTTCTCTATTTATTTTATTTTATTTTATTTTATTTTATTTTATTTTATTTTATTTTATTTTATTTTATTTTATTTTATTTTATTTTATATATTTTTCTATCGTTCCTGGCTATATGGACCTCTCCCTCATTCTCTCTTGAAACGTTTAGTCAGATCTCTCCTGTCTTTAGCTGAATGGTCCTAAAGCATTGGCATTGGGCTCCTCTTGCAGGCCTGAGGCTCCAAGAGCTTCTCTGCTGTTTCAGTGGGTGGAGCCTGGTGACTCTGATGGAGTTTTGTGGGAAACAGTGCAGGGCAACCTGAAAGAACTGTTTGCCCAGCAGGCTTTCAGGAGTTCCCAGGGCCTCCTTTGCCCTTCTTCACCCCAGCAGCAGTGGTCCCAGAGGGAGGTCCTCTGTCCCTCTGCCGCTGACCCTTCTTCACTCACAAGGACATGGGACCCCAGGAGTCAGTCAGCCCCGCTCAGCTCAGCTGCCTTCTCCTCTTCCCCAGGCAACTTCATGACTCCTGGGCAGATCCAAGGACACTCTGATCCCAAGAAGCTGACCTCAGGCACAACAGCAGCATCTGCACAGGTGGTTTTCAGGAAGATTGAGAGTGGGGAAAGCACCAATGTCTCTCAACTCTCAAGAACTCCAAACAGCGAACAGGAATGGGAAAGGGACGTGCAACCCGGGAACTGACACCACCTTGGAAGTTGAATGAAGTGCTGGGGGACCACAGGCACTGGGAAGTTCCAGAAGCCACCTGCTGGGTATCCACAGCATCTCTTGCACCAGGCTGCCTCTCCAGGAAAAGGCCCAGGCCGGGAGCCACAGTGCTCACAGCTCATGTGCTGCCTCTATCTGGCTGTGCTGCTTGGTGTAGTCTGAGCTTCTTGTGGGGATGCCTCCATTTTTCAATAGCCCGGGGTGCTCCTTCCAGTGGGACAGGGGTGGCCTGTGGGGCACCTGAGCTCTTGGGCTTCTCAGTGGGTTCTCAGTCATCAGATGATCATTTTGGCCAGGGAAGACCTGGGTCTGCATGAGGCATGGCTCTCTTCTCTTGGGATGGCCTAGAATGGGACCTTTGGACAAGAGGAAGGCCAGGCTCTACAAGACCCCTCACAAGGGGCTCCTAGGAAAGTCCTGTGAGCAGACTTCCCAGGGATGTGTTAGCAACTCAGTCTTGAGCCCAGTGTCCTGTCTCGGAATTCTGCTTCTTGTGGGGAATGGATCAGTAAGGGGAGCCTGGGAGGTGAATGTGCCCTGGCAGTGGAGAAGGCAGCTGGGGACAGAGGATAGGAGACCAGAAGTCAGCCTTCACTTCTCGGTGGCTCTTAGTGGGCATCAGCAGCAGAACCCAGAACTCGGTACCCTGAGGAGAGCCCGAGGAGTGTGGCAGGAACCTTGCAAGTGCACCGGGCAGACTCCAAGCACCCCAGCCCTGGCTTTAGAGAGAAGGAGTCTGTGAAGAAGGCAGGGCTGCCTGGCCGGCCAGTGTGGTGTCTGGGTCACTGTGGTGCCCTGCAAGGACTTATATGATCAGGCCTCCCCACCTCCTGGGGCCTTTGGGTCAGCTTGTCTACGGGTGGCCTTGCCTCATAGCCACCAAACACACACACACACACACACACACACACACACACACACAGAGGCACACGCACACAGGCACACGCACACAGGCACACACACACTCCTGCACTCAACAGCCTAGATTCCTTCCTGAGTCTGTCTGCTGCAGTGCTTCTTGAAAGTCGCCTAGAGTCTGTGAACTTCAATAGCTGACATCTTCTGTGAGTCTCATTCTCCATACCAGGCCCATATTGCTATTTGACGCACCTGTGTGTCTCCACAGGATAAAGGGAAGGGAAAGCACACGAGACATGTCTGAGCAAGCTGGCAAGCAGCAGGGCCACAAAGAGGGTGACCAGGAAGGGTCTCCTCAGTGTTCCTACACTTGCCTCCTCCTGCCTCTGGTCACCCAGTGGCTAGCTTTGGGCTGATAAGCCCAAGGCACTGCTGTCCTGTGAGAACAGAAGCAGGCTGAGCGAACAGGGCAGAGTCCTTGTGTGTCTCCTGGAGTATTAGGACGGTCTAGTCACCCGGTCCCAGTGCACCACCCCAGGTGAATCGCTGGACCCTTACTCCTCCTCGAGTGATGGCCACCCATCTTGCCAACACCAGGGACACAGTTGGCGTCTCCTGTCTTGGAAGGCACAGAGACGCGCAACGCCCAGGTCTTGCACGAGGGCCATGCTGGCAGCATTCATCCAGGGGCTTTGCAATCCCTCTCCCTAGGGCCCTTTCAGTGAGCAAAGAGGAGGCAGCCTTCTGCCTCCAGACTCCAGAGTCTTGAGTTCCTAGCTAACAGAAGGAAGCCAGGACCCGCTCAGCTTCAATCCATGCTGCCACGTGGAAAAATCTTTCCCACCCGTGGCTGGTGCCGGACCCCAACCAGGAATGGAAACCGATCGAGAAGATTTGGAATCATAGCTTTATTAGGAAACAGATGTGATATGGCACACCCAGCCCTTCAAGTCTCCCATTCGTAGAGCGTGATGTTCGTCGGGATGCTTCCAAGAAATGGATGCTCGTGTCCTCCTTTTCCATTCGGACCCCTTTCATCCGGTTCCGGAGTCGACTGTGTTTTCCGACTTGAGGACTTGAGGCCCTGAGCATGCTGTCACCTGAGCAGCGGGGATTCCTCCATGGACCTTCTTCTCTTCTTGGGGCTTCTCTCTGCAGGCACTGGGAATGTTGAAAGGGCCACTTGCATTTCCGCTCTGACGATCTCCCAGGAGCAAGGGCTATATCCCTTTCCCTCGAGATAGCGGGAGATGCCCAAAAAGTAGGTGCGGATGGCCATGGCCAAAGGAGGCGCACAGGACGGGCTTGGCTCTGCTGCTCTCCCCTCCAGCGCTTCCAGGCCACTCAACAGACTAGTGACAAGTTGCCCAAGCGGCCTCTCTGCCCAGGCATCTCTGCTGGCCTCTGTCCCGAAGAGCTGGAGGAGCTGCCTGAGCATCTCCGAGTGGCAACAGGTGGCATCTTCTTTCTGCTTCCCTTGGGTGATCCGCCCTTTCTTCCAGGGACATCTGAAATCCATTCTGTCCTGCAGGCACTGGTGGCCCGGCAGGCTTTTCAGCTGCCCTAACAACCTGGCGCTTTCCCTGCTCTGCAGGTGCAGTCTCCAAGATGCACCCCTGTCAAGTGAGCAGGCTGTGCTGCAGCCCAGCATCACTCCCAGGAGGAGGGGAAGCCCAGGCACCATGCCCAAGCGTAACGATTCCGGATCTGGCCGACAGGGGGCGCGCGCGTAAAGCAAGGCTGCAGACCCATTGGGCACGGAGTTTTGGTTTCTACTTTAATAGTGCAGGCTGAAGGCTCCAGCATTGTTTGGGCTCTGGCTGAGCGGGCTCGTCCATTCGCCCGAAATCGAGCGCCGCACAGGAGCCCGATCGACCGCCGGCCTCGTCCTGCCTGAGCTCTTTGGGTTCGGCCCACGGGCGCCTGGAATCTAAGCCCACACGATCTCGCTTGGACAGAGGACTCATTGCGGGCCAAATGTGGAGGCTCCAATCCCAGGGAGCCCCACTTTGTTTGGTTATGCTTTCCTCTGGTCTCAAGCTCCCCGGGAGTGGTGTGTTTGGGACTTGGTAGCCTTCCTGCTCTCCCGCAGGAGCTGGGAACCTGGGGAACCCGGAAGTGAGGGGTGGGAAAGAGGAGAGCTCTGCCTGGGAAGGAAGAGGGTCCCAAAGAGGGCACGGGTCAGGGCTTGCCCCACGCGTGCTCCCGAACCAGCCAGCGCTGACTTCAGCCCAGAGGGACTTGAAGCAGGAGGATCGCGCTCCCGCTGGGCAGCTCTCTGCCTCCTTTTGCTTGAACCACACACTCAGCCCAATGCAATGGCATTTCCTGTCCTCAGATAGACAGCCCCTTGCTCTGCCCCAGTGTGCTTTCTTGAAGTGACAAATCTCTGGTACTCCTCAGATCCACTGACCCTCTGGAACGGAAACACAAGTTTGAACACCCCTCCTAGTGACTCCAGCCGCCCCGCCCCGGCCCGGACCTCCCCCACCCGGATTATGATGATGTCCTCTTCTTCTCAGCCTGCTTGCAGAAATTCTTTCACTGGGTGTCTAGGGAGTACTAGGGATTGTCGGTTTCTCTATTTATTTTATTTTATTTTATTTTATTTTATTTTATTTTATTTTATTTTATTTTATATATTTTTCTATCGTTCCTGGCTATATGGACCTCTCCCTCATTCTCTCTTGAAACGTTTAGTCAGATCTCTCCTGTCTTTAGCTGAATGGTCCTAAAGCATTGGCATTGGGCTCCTCTTGCAGGCCTGAGGCTCCAAGAGCTTCTCTGCTGTTTCAGTGGGTGGAGCCTGGTGACTCTGATGGAGTTTTGTGGGAAACAGTGCAGGGCAACCTGAAAGAACTGTTTGCCCAGCAGGCTTTCAGGAGTTCCCAGGGCCTCCTTTGCCCTTCTTCACCCCAGCAGCAGTGGTCCCAGAGGGAGGTCCTCTGTCCCTCTGCCGCTGACCCTTCTTCACTCACAAGGACATGGGACCCCAGGAGTCAGTCAGCCCCGCTCAGCTCAGCTGCCTTCTCCTCTTCCCCAGGCAACTTCATGACTCCTGGGCAGATCCAAGGACACTCTGATCCCAAGAAGCTGACCTCAGGCACAACAGCAGCATCTGCACAGGTGGTTTTCAGGAAGATTGAGAGTGGGGAAAGCACCAATGTCTCTCAACTCTCAAGAACTCCAAACAGCGAACAGGAATGGGAAAGGGACGTGCAACCCGGGAACTGACACCACCTTGGAAGTTGAATGAAGTGCTGGGGGACCACAGGCACTGGGAAGTTCCAGAAGCCACCTGCTGGGTATCCACAGCATCTCTTGCACCAGGCTGCCTCTCCAGGAAAAGGCCCAGGCCGGGAGCCACAGTGCTCACAGCTCATGTGCTGCCTCTATCTGGCTGTGCTGCTTGGTGTAGTCTGAGCTTCTTGTGGGGATGCCTCCATTTTTCAATAGCCCGGGGTGCTCCTTCCAGTGGGACAGGGGTGGCCTGTGGGGCACCTGAGCTCTTGGGCTTCTCAGTGGGTTCTCAGTCATCAGATGATCATTTTGGCCAGGGAAGACCTGGGTCTGCATGAGGCATGGCTCTCTTCTCTTGGGATGGCCTAGAATGGGACCTTTGGACAAGAGGAAGGCCAGGCTCTACAAGACCCCTCACAAGGGGCTCCTAGGAAAGTCCTGTGAGCAGACTTCCCAGGGATGTGTTAGCAACTCAGTCTTGAGCCCAGTGTCCTGTCTCGGAATTCTGCTTCTTGTGGGGAATGGATCAGTAAGGGGAGCCTGGGAGGTGAATGTGCCCTGGCAGTGGAGAAGGCAGCTGGGGACAGAGGATAGGAGACCAGAAGTCAGCCTTCACTTCTCGGTGGCTCTTAGTGGGCATCAGCAGCAGAACCCAGAACTCGGTACCCTGAGGAGAGCCCGAGGAGTGTGGCAGGAACCTTGCAAGTGCACCGGGCAGACTCCAAGCACCCCAGCCCTGGCTTTAGAGAGAAGGAGTCTGTGAAGAAGGCAGGGCTGCCTGGCCGGCCAGTGTGGTGTCTGGGTCACTGTGGTGCCCTGCAAGGACTTACATGATCAGGCCTCCCCACCTCCTGGGGCCTTTGGGTCAGCTTGTCTACGGGTGGCCTTGCCTCATAGCCACCAAACACACACACACACACACACACACACACACACACACACACACAGAGGCACACGCACACAGGCACACGCACACAGGCACACACACACTCCTGCACTCAACAGCCTAGATTCCTTCCTGAGTCTGTCTGCTGCAGTGCTTCTTGAAAGTCGCCTAGAGTCTGTGAACTTCAATAGCTGACATCTTCTGTGAGTCTCATTCTCCATACCAGGCCCATATTGCTATTTGACGCACCTGTGTGTCTCCACAGGATAAAGGGAAGGGAAAGCACACGAGACATGTCTGAGCAAGCTGGCAAGCAGCAGGGCCACAAAGAGGGTGACCAGGAAGGGTCTCCTCAGTGTTCCTACACTTGCCTCCTCCTGCCTCTGGTCACCCAGTGGCTAGCTTTGGGCTGATAAGCCCAAGGCACTGCTGTCCTGTGAGAACAGAAGCAGGCTGAGCGAACAGGGCAGAGTCCTTGTTTGTCTCCTGGAGTATTAGGACGGTCTAGTCACCCGGTCCCAGTGCACCACCCCAGGTGAATCGCTGGACCCTTACTCCTCCTCGAGTGATGGCCACCCATCTTGCCAACACCAGGGACACAGTTGGCGTCTCCTGTCTTGGAAGGCACAGAGACGCGCAACGCCCAGGTCTTGCACGAGGGCCATGCTGGCAGCATTCATCCAGGGGCTTTGCAATCCCTCTCCCTAGGGCCCTTTCAGTGAGCAAAGAGGAGGCAGCCTTCTGCCTCCAGACTCCAGAGTCTTGAGTTCCTAGCTAACAGAAGGAAGCCAGGACCCGCTCAGCTTCAATCCATGCTGCCACGTGGAAAAATCTTTCCCACCCGTGGCTGGTGCCGGACCCCAACCAGGAATGGAAACCGATCGAGAAGATTTGGAATCATAGCTTTATTAGGAAACAGATGTGATATGGCACACCCAGCCCTTCAAGTCTCCCATTCGTAGAGCGTGATGTTCGTCGGGATGCTTCCAAGAAATGGATGCTCGTGTCCTCCTTTTCCATTCGGACCCCTTTCATCCGGTTCCGGAGTCGACTGTGTTTTCCGACTTGAGGACTTGAGGCCCTGAGCATGCTGTCACCTGAGCAGCGGGGATTCCTCCATGGACCTTCTTCTCTTCTTGGGGCTTCTCTCTGCAGGCACTGGGAATGTTGAAAGGGCCACTTGCATTTCCGCTCTGACGATCTCCCAGGAGCAAGGGCTATATCCCTTTCCCTCGAGATAGCGGGAGATGCCCAAAAAGTAGGTGCGGATGGCCATGGCCAAAGGAGGCGCACAGGACGGGCTTGGCTCTGCTGCTCTCCCCTCCAGCGCTTCCAGGCCACTCAACAGACTAGTGACAAGTTGCCCAAGCGGCCTCTCTGCCCAGGCATCTCTGCTGGCCTCTGTCCCGAAGAGCTGGAGGAGCTGCCTGAGCATCTCCGAGTGGCAACAGGTGGCATCTTCTTTCTGCTTCCCTTGGGTGATCCGCCCTTTCTTCCAGGGACATCTGAAATCCATTCTGTCCTGCAGGCACTGGTGGCCCGGCAGGCTTTTCAGCTGCCCTAACAACCTGGCGCTTTCCCTGCTCTGCAGGTGCAGTCTCCAAGATGCACCCCTGTCAAGTGAGCAGGCTGTGCTGCAGCCCAGCATCACTCCCAGGAGGAGGGGAAGCCCAGGCACCATGCCCAAGCGTAACGATTCCGGATCTGGCCGACAGGGGGCGCGCGCGTAAAGCAAGGCTGCAGACCCATTGGGCACGGAGTTTTGGTTTCTACTTTAATAGTGCAGGCTGAAGGCTCCAGCATTGTTTGGGCTCTGGCTGAGCGGGCTCGTCCATTCGCCCGAAATCGAGCGCCGCACAGGAGCCCGATCGACCGCCGGCCTCGTCCTGCCTGAGCTCTTTGGGTTCGGCCCACGGGCGCCTGGAATCTAAGCCCACACGATCTCGCTTGGACAGAGGACTCATTGCGGGCCAAATGTGGAGGCTCCAATCCCAGGGAGCCCCACTTTGTTTGGTTATGCTTTCCTCTGGTCTCAAGCTCCCCGGGAGTGGTGTGTTTGGGACTTGGTAGCCTTCCTGCTCTCCCGCAGGAGCTGGGAACCTGGGGAACCCGGAAGTGAGGGGTGGGAAAGAGGAGAGCTCTGCCTGGGAAGGAAGAGGGTCCCAAAGAGGGCACGGGTCAGGGCTTGCCCCACGCGTGCTCCCGAACCAGCCAGCGCTGACTTCAGCCCAGAGGGACTTGAAGCAGGAGGATCGCGCTCCCGCTGGGCAGCTCTCTGCCTCCTTTTGCTTGAACCACACACTCAGCCCAATGCAATGGCATTTCCTGTCCTCAGATAGACAGCCCCTTGCTCTGCCCCAGTGTGCTTTCTTGAAGTGACAAATCTCTGGTACTCCTCAGATCCACTGACCCTCTGGAACGGAAACACAAGTTTGAACACCCCTCCTAGTGACTCCAGCCGCCCCGCCCCGGCCCGGACCTCCCCCACCCGGATTATGATGATGTCCTCTTCTTCTCAGCCTGCTTGCAGAAATTCTTTCACTGGGTGTCTAGGGAGTACTAGGGATTGTCGGTTTCTCTATTTATTTTATTTTATTTTATTTTATTTTATTTTATTTTATTTTATTTTATTTTATATATTTTTCTATCGTTCCTGGCTATATGGACCTCTCCCTCATTCTCTCTTGAAACGTTTAGTCAGATCTCTCCTGTCTTTAGCTGAATGGTCCTAAAGCATTGGCATTGGGCTCCTCTTGCAGGCCTGAGGCTCCAAGAGCTTCTCTGCTGTTTCAGTGGGTGGAGCCTGGTGACTCTGATGGAGTTTTGTGGGAAACAGTGCAGGGCAACCTGAAAGAACTGTTTGCCCAGCAGGCTTTCAGGAGTTCCCAGGGCCTCCTTTGCCCTTCTTCACCCCAGCAGCAGTGGTCCCAGAGGGAGGTCCTCTGTCCCTCTGCCGCTGACCCTTCTTCACTCACAAGGACATGGGACCCCAGGAGTCAGTCAGCCCCGCTCAGCTCAGCTGCCTTCTCCTCTTCCCCAGGCAACTTCATGACTCCTGGGCAGATCCAAGGACACTCTGATCCCAAGAAGCTGACCTCAGGCACAACAGCAGCATCTGCACAGGTGGTTTTCAGGAAGATTGAGAGTGGGGAAAGCACCAATGTCTCTCAACTCTCAAGAACTCCAAACAGCGAACAGGAATGGGAAAGGGACGTGCAACCCGGGAACTGACACCACCTTGGAAGTTGAATGAAGTGCTGGGGGACCACAGGCACTGGGAAGTTCCAGAAGCCACCTGCTGGGTATCCACAGCATCTCTTGCACCAGGCTGCCTCTCCAGGAAAAGGCCCAGGCCGGGAGCCACAGTGCTCACAGCTCATGTGCTGCCTCTATCTGGCTGTGCTGCTTGGTGTAGTCTGAGCTTCTTGTGGGGATGCCTCCATTTTTCAATAGCCCGGGGTGCTCCTTCCAGTGGGACAGGGGTGGCCTGTGGGGCACCTGAGCTCTTGGGCTTCTCAGTGGGTTCTCAGTCATCAGATGATCATTTTGGCCAGGGAAGACCTGGGTCTGCATGAGGCATGGCTCTCTTCTCTTGGGATGGCCTAGAATGGGACCTTTGGACAAGAGGAAGGCCAGGCTCTACAAGACCCCTCACAAGGGGCTCCTAGGAAAGTCCTGTGAGCAGACTTCCCAGGGATGTGTTAGCAACTCAGTCTTGAGCCCAGTGTCCTGTCTCGGAATTCTGCTTCTTGTGGGGAATGGATCAGTAAGGGGAGCCTGGGAGGTGAATGTGCCCTGGCAGTGGAGAAGGCAGCTGGGGACAGAGGATAGGAGACCAGAAGTCAGCCTTCACTTCTCGGTGGCTCTTAGTGGGCATCAGCAGCAGAACCCAGAACTCGGTACCCTGAGGAGAGCCCGAGGAGTGTGGCAGGAACCTTGCAAGTGCACCGGGCAGACTCCAAGCACCCCAGCCCTGGCTTTAGAGAGAAGGAGTCTGTGAAGAAGGCAGGGCTGCCTGGCCGGCCAGTGTGGTGTCTGGGTCACTGTGGTGCCCTGCAAGGACTTACATGATCAGGCCTCCCCACCTCCTGGGGCCTTTGGGTCAGCTTGTCTACGGGTGGCCTTGCCTCATAGCCACCAAACACACACACACACACACACACACACACACACACACACACAGAGGCACACGCACACAGGCACACGCACACAGGCACACACACACTCCTGCACTCAACAGCCTAGATTCCTTCCTGAGTCTGTCTGCTGCAGTGCTTCTTGAAAGTCGCCTAGAGTCTGTGAACTTCAATAGCTGACATCTTCTGTGAGTCTCATTCTCCATACCAGGCCCATATTGCTATTTGACGCACCTGTGTGTCTCCACAGGATAAAGGGAAGGGAAAGCACACGAGACATGTCTGAGCAAGCTGGCAAGCAGCAGGGCCACAAAGAGGGTGACCAGGAAGGGTCTCCTCAGTGTTCCTACACTTGCCTCCTCCTGCCTCTGGTCACCCAGTGGCTAGCTTTGGGCTGATAAGCCCAAGGCACTGCTGTCCTGTGAGAACAGAAGCAGGCTGAGCGAACAGGGCAGAGTCCTTGTTTGTCTCCTGGAGTATTAGGACGGTCTAGTCACCCGGTCCCAGTGCACCACCCCAGGTGAATCGCTGGACCCTTACTCCTCCTCGAGTGATGGCCACCCATCTTGCCAACACCAGGGACACAGTTGGCGTCTCCTGTCTTGGAAGGCACAGAGACGCGCAACGCCCAGGTCTTGCACGAGGGCCATGCTGGCAGCATTCATCCAGGGGCTTTGCAATCCCTCTCCCTAGGGCCCTTTCAGTGAGCAAAGAGGAGGCAGCCTTCTGCCTCCAGACTCCAGAGTCTTGAGTTCCTAGCTAACAGAAGGAAGCCAGGACCCGCTCAGCTTCAATCCATGCTGCCACGTGGAAAAATCTTTCCCACCCGTGGCTGGTGCCGGACCCCAACCAGGAATGGAAACCGATCGAGAAGATTTGGAATCATAGCTTTATTAGGAAACAGATGTGATATGGCACACCCAGCCCTTCAAGTCTCCCATTCGTAGAGCGTGATGTTCGTCGGGATGCTTCCAAGAAATGGATGCTCGTGTCCTCCTTTTCCATTCGGACCCCTTTCATCCGGTTCCGGAGTCGACTGTGTTTTCCGACTTGAGGACTTGAGGCCCTGAGCATGCTGTCACCTGAGCAGCGGGGATTCCTCCATGGACCTTCTTCTCTTCTTGGGGCTTCTCTCTGCAGGCACTGGGAATGTTGAAAGGGCCACTTGCATTTCCGCTCTGACGATCTCCCAGGAGCAAGGGCTATATCCCTTTCCCTCGAGATAGCGGGAGATGCCCAAAAAGTAGGTGCGGATGGCCATGGCCAAAGGAGGCGCACAGGACGGGCTTGGCTATGCTGCTCTCCCCTCCAGCGCTTCCAGGCCACTCAACAGACTAGTGACAAGTTGCCCAAGCGGCCTCTCTGCCCAGGCATCTCTGCTGGCCTCTGTCCCGAAGAGCTGGAGGAGCTGCCTGAGCATCTCCGAGTGGCAACAGGTGGCATCTTCTTTCTGCTTCCCTTGGGTGATCCGCCCTTTCTTCCAGGGACATCTGAAATCCATTCTGTCCTGCAGGCACTGGTGGCCCGGCAGGCTTTTCAGCTGCCCTAACAACCTGGCGCTTTCCCTGCTCTGCAGGTGCAGTCTCCAAGATGCACCCCTGTCAAGTGAGCAGGCTGTGCTGCAGCCCAGCATCACTCCCAGGAGGAGGGGAAGCCCAGGCACCATGCCCAAGCGTAACGATTCCGGATCTGGCCGACAGGGGGCGCGCGCGTAAAGCAAGGCTGCAGACCCATTGGGCACGGAGTTTTGGTTTCTACTTTAATAGTGCAGGCTGAAGGCTCCAGCATTGTTTGGGCTCTGGCTGAGCGGGCTCGTCCATTCGCCCGAAATCGAGCGCCGCACAGGAGCCCGATCGACCGCCGGCCTCGTCCTGCCTGAGCTCTTTGGGTTCGGCCCACGGGCGCCTGGAATCTAAGCCCACACGATCTCGCTTGGACAGAGGACTCATTGCGGGCCAAATGTGGAGGCTCCAATCCCAGGGAGCCCCACTTTGTTTGGTTATGCTTTCCTCTGGTCTCAAGCTCCCCGGGAGTGGTGTGTTTGGGACTTGGTAGCCTTCCTGCTCTCCCGCAGGAGCTGGGAACCTGGGGAACCCGGAAGTGAGGGGTGGGAAAGAGGAGAGCTCTGCCTGGGAAGGAAGAGGGTCCCAAAGAGGGCACGGGTCAGGGCTTGCCCCACGCGTGCTCCCGAACCAGCCAGCGCTGACTTCAGCCCAGAGGGACTTGAAGCAGGAGGATCGCGCTCCCGCTGGGCAGCTCTCTGCCTCCTTTTGCTTGAACCACACACTCAGCCCAATGCAATGGCATTTCCTGTCCTCAGATAGACAGCCCCTTGCTCTGCCCCAGTGTGCTTTCTTGAAGTGACAAATCTCTGGTACTCCTCAGATCCACTGACCCTCTGGAACGGAAACACAAGTTTGAACACCCCTCCTAGTGACTCCAGCCGCCCCGCCCCGGCCCGGACCTCCCCCACCCGGATTATGATGATGTCCTCTTCTTCTCAGCCTGCTTGCAGAAATTCTTTCACTGGGTGTCTAGGGAGTACTAGGGATTGTCGGTTTCTCTATTTATTTTATTTTATTTTATTTTATTTTATTTTATTTTATTTTATTTTATTTTATTTTATTTTATTTTATTTTATATATTTTTCTATCGTTCCTGGCTATATGGACCTCTCCCTCATTCTCTCTTGAAACGTTTAGTCAGATCTCTCCTGTCTTTAGCTGAATGGTCCTAAAGCATTGGCATTGGGCTCCTCTTGCAGGCCTGAGGCTCCAAGAGCTTCTCTGCTGTTTCAGTGGGTGGAGCCTGGTGACTCTGATGGAGTTTTGTGGGAAACAGTGCAGGGCAACCTGAAAGAACTGTTTGCCCAGCAGGCTTTCAGGAGTTCCCAGGGCCTCCTTTGCCCTTCTTCACCCCAGCAGCAGTGGTCCCAGAGGGAGGTCCTCTGTCCCTCTGCCGCTGACCCTTCTTCACTCACAAGGACATGGGACCCCAGGAGTCAGTCAGCCCCGCTCAGCTCAGCTGCCTTCTCCTCTTCCCCAGGCAACTTCATGACTCCTGGGCAGATCCAAGGACACTCTGATCCCAAGAAGCTGACCTCAGGCACAACAGCAGCATCTGCACAGGTGGTTTTCAGGAAGATTGAGAGTGGGGAAAGCACCAATGTCTCTCAACTCTCAAGAACTCCAAACAGCGAACAGGAATGGGAAAGGGACGTGCAACCCGGGAACTGACACCACCTTGGAAGTTGAATGAAGTGCTGGGGGACCACAGGCACTGGGAAGTTCCAGAAGCCACCTGCTGGGTATCCACAGCATCTCTTGCACCAGGCTGCCTCTCCAGGAAAAGGCCCAGGCCGGGAGCCACAGTGCTCACAGCTCATGTGCTGCCTCTATCTGGCTGTGCTGCTTGGTGTAGTCTGAGCTTCTTGTGGGGATGCCTCCATTTTTCAATAGCCCGGGGTGCTCCTTCCAGTGGGACAGGGGTGGCCTGTGGGGCACCTGAGCTCTTGGGCTTCTCAGTGGGTTCTCAGTCATCAGATGATCATTTTGGCCAGGGAAGACCTGGGTC
Source organism: Peromyscus eremicus (assembly GCF_949786415.1). NCBI lineage: Eukaryota > Metazoa > Chordata > Mammalia > Rodentia > Cricetidae > Peromyscus > Peromyscus eremicus. Next base: position 35,795 of record NW_026736904.1, on the reverse strand, counting down.
TGCATGAGGCATGGCTCTCTTCTCTTGGGATGGCCTAGAATGGGACCTTTGGACAAGAGGAAGGCCAGGCTCTACAAGACCCCTCACAAGGGGCTCCTAGGAAAGTCCTGTGAGCAGACTTCCCAGGGATGTGTTAGCAACTCAGTCTTGAGCCCAGTGTCCTGTCTCGGAATTCTGCTTCTTGTGGGGAATGGATCAGTAAGGGGAGCCTGGGAGGTGAATGTGCCCTGGCAGTGGAGAAGGCAGCTGGGGACAGAGGATAGGAGACCAGAAGTCAGCCTTCACTTCTCGGTGGCTCTTAGTGGGCATCAGCAGCAGAACCCAGAACTCGGTACCCTGAGGAGAGCCCGAGGAGTGTGGCAGGAACCTTGCAAGTGCACCGGGCAGACTCCAAGCACCCCAGCCCTGGCTTTAGAGAGAAGGAGTCTGTGAAGAAGGCAGGGCTGCCTGGCCGGCCAGTGTGGTGTCTGGGTCACTGTGGTGCCCTGCAAGGACTTACATGATCAGGCCTCCCCACCTCCTGGGGCCTTTGGGTCAGCTTGTCTACGGGTGGCCTTGCCTCATAGCCACCAAACACACACACACACACACACACACACACACACACACACACACACAGAGGCACACGCACACAGGCACACGCACACAGGCACACACACACTCCTGCACTCAACAGCCTAGATTCCTTCCTGAGTCTGTCTGCTGCAGTGCTTCTTGAAAGTCGCCTAGAGTCTGTGAACTTCAATAGCTGACATCTTCTGTGAGTCTCATTCTCCATACCAGGCCCATATTGCTATTTGACGCACCTGTGTGTCTCCACAGGATAAAGGGAAGGGAAAGCACACGAGACATGTCTGAGCAAGCTGGCAAGCAGCAGGGCCACAAAGAGGGTGACCAGGAAGGGTCTCCTCAGTGTTCCTACACTTGCCTCCTCCTGCCTCTGGTCACCCAGTGGCTAGCTTTGGGCTGATAAGCCCAAGGCACTGCTGTCCTGTGAGAACAGAAGCAGGCTGAGCGAACAGGGCAGAGTCCTTGTTTGTCTCCTGGAGTATTAGGACGGTCTAGTCACCCGGTCCCAGTGCACCACCCCAGGTGAATCGCTGGACCCTTACTCCTCCTCGAGTGATGGCCACCCATCTTGCCAACACCAGGGACACAGTTGGCGTCTCCTGTCTTGGAAGGCACAGAGACGCGCAACGCCCAGGTCTTGCACGAGGGCCATGCTGGCAGCATTCATCCAGGGGCTTTGCAATCCCTCTCCCTAGGGCCCTTTCAGTGAGCAAAGAGGAGGCAGCCTTCTGCCTCCAGACTCCAGAGTCTTGAGTTCCTAGCTAACAGAAGGAAGCCAGGACCCGCTCAGCTTCAATCCATGCTGCCACGTGGAAAAATCTTTCCCACCCGTGGCTGGTGCCGGACCCCAACCAGGAATGGAAACCGATCGAGAAGATTTGGAATCATAGCTTTATTAGGAAACAGATGTGATATGGCACACCCAGCCCTTCAAGTCTCCCATTCGTAGAGCGTGATGTTCGTCGGGATGCTTCCAAGAAATGGATGCTCGTGTCCTCCTTTTCCATTCGGACCCCTTTCATCCGGTTCCGGAGTCGACTGTGTTTTCCGACTTGAGGACTTGAGGCCCTGAGCATGCTGTCACCTGAGCAGCGGGGATTCCTCCATGGACCTTCTTCTCTTCTTGGGGCTTCTCTCTGCAGGCACTGGGAATGTTGAAAGGGCCACTTGCATTTCCGCTCTGACGATCTCCCAGGAGCAAGGGCTATATCCCTTTCCCTCGAGATAGCGGGAGATGCCCAAAAAGTAGGTGCGGATGGCCATGGCCAAAGGAGGCGCACAGGACGGGCTTGGCTCTGCTGCTCTCCCCTCCAGCGCTTCCAGGCCACTCAACAGACTAGTGACAAGTTGCCCAAGCGGCCTCTCTGCCCAGGCATCTCTGCTGGCCTCTGTCCCGAAGAGCTGGAGGAGCTGCCTGAGCATCTCCGAGTGGCAACAGGTGGCATCTTCTTTCTGCTTCCCTTGGGTGATCCGCCCTTTCTTCCAGGGACATCTGAAATCCATTCTGTCCTGCAGGCACTGGTGGCCCGGCAGGCTTTTCAGCTGCCCTAACAACCTGGCGCTTTCCCTGCTCTGCAGGTGCAGTCTCCAAGATGCACCCCTGTCAAGTGAGCAGGCTGTGCTGCAGCCCAGCATCACTCCCAGGAGGAGGGGAAGCCCAGGCACCATGCCCAAGCGTAACGATTCCGGATCTGGCCGACAGGGGGCGCGCGCGTAAAGCAAGGCTGCAGACCCATTGGGCACGGAGTTTTGGTTTCTACTTTAATAGTGCAGGCTGAAGGCTCCAGCATTGTTTGGGCTCTGGCTGAGCGGGCTCGTCCATTCGCCCGAAATCGAGCGCCGCACAGGAGCCCGATCGACCGCCGGCCTCGTCCTGCCTGAGCTCTTTGGGTTCGGCCCACGGGCGCCTGGAATCTAAGCCCACACGATCTCGCTTGGACAGAGGACTCATTGCGGGCCAAATGTGGAGGCTCCAATCCCAGGGAGCCCCACTTTGTTTGGTTATGCTTTCCTCTGGTCTCAAGCTCCCCGGGAGTGGTGTGTTTGGGACTTGGTAGCCTTCCTGCTCTCCCGCAGGAGCTGGGAACCTGGGGAACCCGGAAGTGAGGGGTGGGAAAGAGGAGAGCTCTGCCTGGGAAGGAAGAGGGTCCCAAAGAGGGCACGGGTCAGGGCTTGCCCCACGCGTGCTCCCGAACCAGCCAGCGCTGACTTCAGCCCAGAGGGACTTGAAGCAGGAGGATCGCGCTCCCGCTGGGCAGCTCTCTGCCTCCTTTTGCTTGAACCACACACTCAGCCCAATGCAATGGCATTTCCTGTCCTCAGATAGACAGCCCCTTGCTCTGCCCCAGTGTGCTTTCTTGAAGTGACAAATCTCTGGTACTCCTCAGATCCACTGACCCTCTGGAACGGAAACACAAGTTTGAACACCCCTCCTAGTGACTCCAGCCGCCCCGCCCCGGCCCGGACCTCCCCCACCCGGATTATGATGATGTCCTCTTCTTCTCAGCCTGCTTGCAGAAATTCTTTCACTGGGTGTCTAGGGAGTACTAGGGATTGTCGGTTTCTCTATTTATTTTATTTTATTTTATTTTATTTTATTTTATTTTATTTTATTTTATTTTATTTTATTTTATTTTATATATTTTTCTATCGTTCCTGGCTATATGGACCTCTCCCTCATTCTCTCTTGAAACGTTTAGTCAGATCTCTCCTGTCTTTAGCTGAATGGTCCTAAAGCATTGGCATTGGGCTCCTCTTGCAGGCCTGAGGCTCCAAGAGCTTCTCTGCTGTTTCAGTGGGTGGAGCCTGGTGACTCTGATGGAGTTTTGTGGGAAACAGTGCAGGGCAACCTGAAAGAACTGTTTGCCCAGCAGGCTTTCAGGAGTTCCCAGGGCCTCCTTTGCCCTTCTTCACCCCAGCAGCAGTGGTCCCAGAGGGAGGTCCTCTGTCCCTCTGCCGCTGACCCTTCTTCACTCACAAGGACATGGGACCCCAGGAGTCAGTCAGCCCCGCTCAGCTCAGCTGCCTTCTCCTCTTCCCCAGGCAACTTCATGACTCCTGGGCAGATCCAAGGACACTCTGATCCCAAGAAGCTGACCTCAGGCACAACAGCAGCATCTGCACAGGTGGTTTTCAGGAAGATTGAGAGTGGGGAAAGCACCAATGTCTCTCAACTCTCAAGAACTCCAAACAGCGAACAGGAACGGGAAAGGGACGTGCAACCCGGGAACTGACACCACCTTGGAAGTTGAATGAAGTGCTGGGGGACCACAGGCACTGGGAAGTTCCAGAAGCCACCTGCTGGGTATCCACAGCATCTCTTGCACCAGGCTGCCTCTCCAGGAAAAGGCCCAGGCCGGGAGCCACAGTGCTCACAGCTCATGTGCTGCCTCTATCTGGCTGTGCTGCTTGGTGTAGTCTGAGCTTCTTGTGGGGATGCCTCCATTTTTCAATAGCCCGGGGTGCTCCTTCCAGTGGGACAGGGGTGGCCTGTGGGGCACCTGAGCTCTTGGGCTTCTCAGTGGGTTCTCAGTCATCAGATGATCATTTTGGCCAGGGAAGACCTGGGTCTGCATGAGGCATGGCTCTCTTCTCTTGGGATGGCCTAGAATGGGACCTTTGGACAAGAGGAAGGCCAGGCTCTACAAGACCCCTCACAAGGGGCTTCTAGGAAAGTCCTGTGAGCAGACTTCCCAGGGATGTGTTAGCAACTCAGTCTTGAGCCCAGTGTCCTGTCTCGGAATTCTGCTTCTTGTGGGGAATGGATCAGTAAGGGGAGCCTGGGAGGTGAATGTGCCCTGGCAGTGGAGAAGGCAGCTGGGGACAGAGGATAGGAGACCAGAAGTCAGCCTTCACTTCTCGGTGGCTCTTAGTGGGCATCAGCAGCAGAACCCAGAACTCGGTACCCTGAGGAGAGCCCGAGGAGTGTGGCAGGAACCTTGCAAGTGCACCGGGCAGACTCCAAGCACCCCAGCCCTGGCTTTAGAGAGAAGGAGTCTGTGAAGAAGGCAGGGCTGCCTGGCCGGCCAGTGTGGTGTCTGGGTCACTGTGGTGCCCTGCAAGGACTTATATGATCAGGCCTCCCCACCTCCTGGGGCCTTTGGGTCAGCTTGTCTACGGGTGGCCTTGCCTCATAGCCACCAAACACACACACACACACACACACACACACACACACACACACAGAGGCACACGCACACAGGCACACGCACACAGGCACACACACACTCCTGCACTCAACAGCCTAGATTCCTTCCTGAGTCTGTCTGCTGCAGTGCTTCTTGAAAGTCGCCTAGAGTCTGTGAACTTCAATAGCTGACATCTTCTGTGAGTCTCATTCTCCATACCAGGCCCATATTGCTATTTGACGCACCTGTGTGTCTCCACAGGATAAAGGGAAGGGAAAGCACACGAGACATGTCTGAGCAAGCTGGCAAGCAGCAGGGCCACAAAGAGGGTGACCAGGAAGGGTCTCCTCAGTGTTCCTACACTTGCCTCCTCCTGCCTCTGGTCACCCAGTGGCTAGCTTTGGGCTGATAAGCCCAAGGCACTGCTGTCCTGTGAGAACAGAAGCAGGCTGAGCGAACAGGGCAGAGTCCTTGTGTGTCTCCTGGAGTATTAGGACGGTCTAGTCACCCGGTCCCAGTGCACCACCCCAGGTGAATCGCTGGACCCTTACTCCTCCTAGAGTGATGGCCACCCATCTTGACAACACCAAGGACACAGTTGGCGTCTCCTGTCTTGGAAGGCACAGAGACGCGCAACGCCCAGGTCTTGCACGAGGGCCATGCTGGCAGCATTCATCCAGGGGCTTTGCAATCCCTCTCCCTAGGGCCCTTTCAGTGAGCAAAGAGGAGGCAGCCTTCTGCCTCCAGACTCCAGAGTCTTGAGTTCCTAGCTAACAGAAGGAAGCCAGGACCCGCTCAGCTTCAATCCATGCTGCCACGTGGAAAAATCTTTCCCACCCGTGGCTGGTGCCCGACCCCAACCAGGAATGGAAACCGATCGAGAAGATTTGGAATCATAGCTTTATTAGGAAACAGATGTGATATGGCACACCCAGCCCTTCAAGTCTCCCATTCGTAGAGCGTGATGTTCGTCGGGATGCTTCCAAGAAATGGATGCTCGTGTCCTCCTTTTCCATTCGGACCCCTTTCATCCGGTTCCGGAGTCGACTGTGTTTTCCGACTTGAGGACTTGAGGCCCTGAGCATGCTGTCACCTGAGCAGCGGGGATTCCTCCATGGACCTTCTTCTCTTCTTGGGGCTTCTCTCTGCAGGCACTGGGAATGTTGAAAGGGCCACTTGCATTTCCGCTCTGACGATCTCCCAGGAGCAAGGGCTATATCCCTTTCCCTCGAGATAGCGGGAGATGCCCAAAAAGTAGGTGCGGATGGCCATGGCCAAAGGAGGCGCACAGGACGGGCTTGGCTCTGCTGCTCTCCCCTCCAGCGCTTCCAGGCCACTCAACAGACTAGTGACAAGTTGCCCAAGCGGCCTCTCTGCCCAGGCATCTCTGCTGGCCTCTGTCCCGAAGAGCTGGAGGAGCTGCCTGAGCATCTCCGAGTGGCAACAGGTGGCATCTTCTTTCTGCTTCCCTTGGGTGATCCGCCCTTTCTTCCAGGGACATCTGAAATCCATTCTGTCCTGCAGGCACTGGTGGCCCGGCAGGCTTTTCAGCTGCCCTAACAACCTGGCGCTTTCCCTGCTCTGCAGGTGCAGTCTCCAAGATGCACCCCTGTCAAGTGAGCAGGCTGTGCTGCAGCCCAGCATCACTCCCAGGAGGAGGGGAAGCCCAGGCACCATGCCCAAGCGTAACGATTCCGGATCTGGCCGACAGGGGGCGCGCGCGTAAAGCAAGGCTGCAGACCCATTGGGCACGGAGTTTTGGTTTCTACTTTAATAGTGCAGGCTGAAGGCTCCAGCATTGTTTGGGCTCTGGCTGAGCGGGCTCGTCCATTCGCCCGAAATCGAGCGCCGCACAGGAGCCCGATCGACCGCCGGCCTCGTCCTGCCTGAGCTCTTTGGGTTCGGCCCACGGGCGCCTGGAATCTAAGCCCACACGATCTCGCTTGGACAGAGGACTCATTGCGGGCCAAATGTGGAGGCTCCAATCCCAGGGAGCCCCACTTTGTTTGGTTATGCTTTCCTCTGGTCTCAAGCTCCCCGGGAGTGGTGTGTTTGGGACTTGGTAGCCTTCCTGCTCTCCCGCAGGAGCTGGGAACCTGGGGAACCCGGAAGTGAGGGGTGGGAAAGAGGAGAGCTCTGCCTGGGAAGGAAGAGGGTCCCAAAGAGGGCACGGGTCAGGGCTTGCCCCACGCGTGCTCCCGAACCAGCCAGCGCTGACTTCAGCCCAGAGGGACTTGAAGCAGGAGGATCGCGCTCCCGCTGGGCAGCTCTCTGCCTCCTTTTGCTTGAACCACACACTCAGCCCAATGCAATGGCATTTCCTGTCCTCAGATAGACAGCCCCTTGCTCTGCCCCAGTGTGCTTTCTTGAAGTGACAAATCTCTGGTACTCCTCAGATCCACTGACCCTCTGGAACGGAAACACAAGTTTGAACACCCCTCCTAGTGACTCCAGCCGCCCCGCCCCGGCCCGGACCTCCCCCACCCGGATTATGATGATGTCCTCTTCTTCTCAGCCTGCTTGCAGAAATTCTTTCACTGGGTGTCTAGGGAGTACTAGGGATTGTCGGGTTCTCTATTTATTTTATTTTATTTTATTTTATTTTATTTTATTTTATTTTATTTTATTTTATTTTATTTTATTTTATATATTTTTCTATCGTTCCTGGCTATATGGACCTCTCCCTCATTCTCTCTTGAAACGTTTAGTCAGATCTCTCCTGTCTTTAGCTGAATGGTCCTAAAGCATTGGCATTGGGCTCCTCTTGCAGGCCTGAGGCTCCAAGAGCTTCTCTGCTGTTTCAGTGGGTGGAGCCTGGTGACTCTGATGGAGTTTTGTGGGAAACAGTGCAGGGCAACCTGAAAGAACTGTTTGCCCAGCAGGCTTTCAGGAGTTCCCAGGGCCTCCTTTGCCCTTCTTCACCCCAGCAGCAGTGGTCCCAGAGGGAGGTCCTCTGTCCCTCTGCCGCTGACCCTTCTTCACTCACAAGGACATGGGACCCCAGGAGTCAGTCAGCCCCGCTCAGCTCAGCTGCCTTCTCCTCTTCCCCAGGCAACTTCATGACTCCTGGGCAGATCCAAGGACACTCTGATCCCAAGAAGCTGACCTCAGGCACAACAGCAGCATCTGCACAGGTGGTTTTCAGGAAGATTGAGAGTGGGGAAAGCACCAATGTCTCTCAACTCTCAAGAACTCCAAACAGCGAACAGGAATGGGAAAGGGACGTGCAACCCGGGAACTGACACCACCTTGGAAGTTGAATGAAGTGCTGGGGGACCACAGGCACTGGGAAGTTCCAGAAGCCACCTGCTGGGTATCCACAGCATCTCTTGCACCAGGCTGCCTCTCCAGGAAAAGGCCCAGGCCGGGAGCCACAGTGCTCACAGCTCATGTGCTGCCTCTATCTGGCTGTGCTGCTTGGTGTAGTCTGAGCTTCTTGTGGGGATGCCTCCATTTTTCAATAGCCCGGGGTGCTCCTTCCAGTGGGACAGGGGTGGCCTGTGGGGCACCTGAGCTCTTGGGCTTCTCAGTGGGTTCTCAGTCATCAGATGATCATTTTGGCCAGGGAAGACCTGGGTCTGCATGAGGCATGGCTCTCTTCTCTTGGGATGGCCTAGAATGGGACCTTTGGACAAGAGGAAGGCCAGGCTCTACAAGACCCCTCACAAGGGGCTCCTAGGAAAGTCCTGTGAGCAGACTTCCCAGGGATGTGTTAGCAACTCAGTCTTGAGCCCAGTGTCCTGTCTCGGAATTCTGCTTCTTGTGGGGAATGGATCAGTAAGGGGAGCCTGGGAGGTGAATGTGCCCTGGCAGTGGAGAAGGCAGCTGGGGACAGAGGATAGGAGACCAGAAGTCAGCCTTCACTTCTCGGTGGCTCTTAGTGGGCATCAGCAGCAGAACCCAGAACTCGGTACCCTGAGGAGAGCCCGAGGAGTGTGGCAGGAACCTTGCAAGTGCACCGGGCAGACTCCAAGCACCCCAGCCCTGGCTTTAGAGAGAAGGAGTCTGTGAAGAAGGCAGGGCTGCCTGGCCGGCCAGTGTGGTGTCTGGGTCACTGTGGTGCCCTGCAAGGACTTATATGATCAGGCCTCCCCACCTCCTGGGGCCTTTGGGTCAGCTTGTCTACGGGTGGCCTTGCCTCATAGCCACCAAACACACACACACACACACACACACACACACACACACACACACACACACACAGAGGCACACGCACACAGGCACACGCACACAGGCACACACACACTCCTGCACTCAACAGCCTAGATTCCTTCCTTAGTCTGTCTGCTGCAGTGCTTCTTGAAAGTCGCCTAGAGTCTGTGAACTTCAATAGCTGACATCTTCTGTGAGTCTCATTCTCCATACCAGGCCCATATTGCTATTTGACGCACCTGTGTGTCTCCACAGGATAAAGGGAAGGGAAAGCACACGAGACATGTCTGAGCAAGCTGGCAAGCAGCAGGGCCACAAAGAGGGTGACCAGGAAGGGTCTCCTCAGTGTTCCTACACTTGCCTCCTCCTGCCTCTGGTCACCCAGTGGCTAGCTTTGGGCTGATAAGCCCAAGGCACTGCTGTCCTGTGAGAACAGAAGCAGGCTGAGCGAACAGGGCAGAGTCCTTGTTTGTCTCCTGGAGTATTAGGACGGTCTAGTCACCCGGTCCCAGTGCACCACCCCAGGTGAATCGCTGGACCCTTACTCCTCCTCGAGTGATGGCCACCCATCTTGCCAACACCAGGGACACAGTTGGCGTCTCCTGTCTTGGAAGGCACAGAGACGCGCAACGCCCAGGTCTTGCACGAGGGCCATGCTGGCAGCATTCATCCAGGGGCTTTGCAATCCCTCTCCCTAGGGCCCTTTCAGTGAGCAAAGAGGAGGCAGCCTTCTGCCTCCAGACTCCAGAGTCTTGAGTTCCTAGCTAACAGAAGGAAGCCAGGACCCGCTCAGCTTCAATCCATGCTGCCACGTGGAAAAATCTTTCCCACCCGTGGCTGGTGCCGGACCCCAACCAGGAATGGAAACCGATCGAGAAGATTTGGAATCATAGCTTTATTAGGAAACAGATGTGATATGGCACACCCAGCCCTTCAAGTCTCCCATTCGTAGAGCGTGATGTTCGTCGGGATGCTTCCAAGAAATGGATGCTCGTGTCCTCCTTTTCCATTCGGACCCCTTTCATCCGGTTCCGGAGTCGACTGTGTTTTCCGACTTGAGGACTTGAGGCCCTGAGCATGCTGTCACCTGAGCAGCGGGGATTCCTCCATGGACCTTCTTCTCTTCTTGGGGCTTCTCTCTGCAGGCACTGGGAATGTTGAAAGGGCCACTTGCATTTCCGCTCTGACGATCTCCCAGGAGCAAGGGCTATATCCCTTTCCCTCGAGATAGCGGGAGATGCCCAAAAAGTAGGTGCGGATGGCCATGGCCAAAGGAGGCGCACAGGACGGGCTTGGCTCTGCTGCTCTCCCCTCCAGCGCTTCCAGGCCACTCAACAGACTAGTGACAAGTTGCCCAAGCGGCCTCTCTGCCCAGGCATCTCTGCTGGCCTCTGTCCCGAAGAGCTGGAGGAGCTGCCTGAGCATCTCCGAGTGGCAACAGGTGGCATCTTCTTTCTGCTTCCCTTGGGTGATCCGCCCTTTCTTCCAGGGACATCTGAAATCCATTCTGTCCTGCAGGCACTGGTGGCCCGGCAGGCTTTTCAGCTGCCCTAACAACCTGGCGCTTTCCCTGCTCTGCAGGTGCAGTCTCCAAGATGCACCCCTGTCAAGTGAGCAGGCTGTGCTGCAGCCCAGCATCACTCCCAGGAGGAGGGGAAGCCCAGGCACCATGCCCAAGCGTAACGATTCCGGATCTGGCCGACAGGGGGCGCGCGCGTAAAGCAAGGCTGCAGACCCATTGGGCACGGAGTTTTGGTTTCTACTTTAATAGTGCAGGCTGAAGGCTCCAGCATTGTTTGGGCTCTGGCTGAGCGGGCTCGTCCATTCGCCCGAAATCGAGCGCCGCACAGGAGCCCGATCGACCGCCGGCCTCGTCCTGCCTGAGCTCTTTGGGTTCGGCACACGGGCGCCTGGAATCCAAGCCCACACGGACTCGCTTGGACAGAGGACTCATTGCGGGCCAAATGTGGAGGCTCCAATCCCAGGGAGCCCCACTTTGTTTGGTTATGCTTTCCTCTGGTCTCAAGCTCCCCGGGAGTGGTGTGTTTGGGACTTGGTAGCCTTCCTGCTCTCCCGCAGGAGCTGGGAACCTGGGGAACCCGGAAGTGAGGGGTGGGAAAGAGGAGAGCTCTGCCTGGGAAGGAAGAGGGTCCCAAAGAGGGCACGGGTCAGGGCTTGCCCCACGCGTGCTCCCGAACCAGCCAGCGCTGACTTCAGCCCAGAGGGACTTGAAGCAGGAGGATCGCGCTCCCGCTGGGCAGCTCTCTGCCTCCTTTTGCTTGAACCACACACTCAGCCCAATGCAATGGCATTTCCTGTCCTCAGATAGACAGCCCCTTGCTCTGCCCCAGTGTGCTTTCTTGAAGTGACAAATCTCTGGTACTCCTCAGATCCACTGACCCTCTGGAACGGAAACACAAGTTTGAACACCCCTCCTAGTGACTCCAGCCGCCCCGCCCCGGCCCGGACCTCCCCCACCCGGATTATGATGATGTCCTCTTCTTCTCAGCCTGCTTGCAGAAATTCTTTCACTGGGTGTCTAGGGAGTACTAGGGATTGTCGGTTTCTCTATTTATTTTATTTTATTTTATTTTATTTTATTTTATTTTATTTTATTTTATTTTATTTTATATATTTTTCTATCGTTCCTGGCTATATGGACCTCTCCCTCATTCTCTCTTGAAACGTTTAGTCAGATCTCTCCTGTCTTTAGCTGAATGGTCCTAAAGCATTGGCATTGGGCTCCTCTTGCAGGCCTGAGGCTCCAAGAGCTTCTCTGCTGTTTCAGTGGGTGGAGCCTGGTGACTCTGATGGAGTTTTGTGGGAAACAGTGCAGGGCAACCTGAAAGAACTGTTTGCCCAGCAGGCTTTCAGGAGTTCCCAGGGCCTCCTTTGCCCTTCTTCACCCCAGCAGCAGTGGTCCCAGAGGGAGGTCCTCTGTCCCTCTGCCGCTGACCCTTCTTCACTCACAAGGACATGGGACCCCAGGAGTCAGTCAGCCCCGCTCAGCTCAGCTGCCTTCTCCTCTTCCCCAGGCAACTTCATGACTCCTGGGCAGATCCAAGGACACTCTGATCCCAAGAAGCTGACCTCAGGCACAACAGCAGCATCTGCACAGGTGGTTTTCAGGAAGATTGAGAGTGGGGAAAGCACCAATGTCTCTCAACTCTCAAGAACTCCAAACAGCGAACAGGAATGGGAAAGGGACGTGCAACCCGGGAACTGACACCACCTTGGAAGTTGAATGAAGTGCTGGGGGACCACAGGCACTGGGAAGTTCCAGAAGCCACCTGCTGGGTATCCACAGCATCTCTTGCACCAGGCTGCCTCTCCAGGAAAAGGCCCAGGCCGGGAGCCACAGTGCTCACAGCTCATGTGCTGCCTCTATCTGGCTGTGCTGCTTGGTGTAGTCTGAGCTTCTTGTGGGGATGCCTCCATTTTTCAATAGCCCGGGGTGCTCCTTCCAGTGGGACAGGGGTGGCCTGTGGGGCACCTGAGCTCTTGGGCTTCTCAGTGGGTTCTCAGTCATCAGATGATCATTTTGGCCAGGGAAGACCTGGGTCTGCATGAGGCATGGCTCTCTTCTCTTGGGATGGCCTAGAATGGGACCTTTGGACAAGAGGAAGGCCAGGCTCTACAAGACCCCTCACAAGGGGCTCCTAGGAAAGTCCTGTGAGCAGACTTCCCAGGGATGTGTTAGCAACTCAGTCTTGAGCCCAGTGTCCTGTCTCGGAATTCTGCTTCTTGTGGGGAATGGATCAGTAAGGGGAGCCTGGGAGGTGAATGTGCCCTGGCAGTGGAGAAGGCAGCTGGGGACAGAGGATAGGAGACCAGAAGTCAGCCTTCACTTCTCGGTGGCTCTTAGTGGGCATCAGCAGCAGAACCCAGAACTCGGTACCCTGAGGAGAGCCCGAGGAGTGTGGCAGGAACCTTGCAAGTGCACCGGGCAGACTCCAAGCACCCCAGCCCTGGCTTTAGAGAGAAGGAGTCTGTGAAGAAGGCAGGGCTGCCTGGCCGGCCAGTGTGGTGTCTGGGTCACTGTGGTGCCCTGCAAGGACTTATATGATCAGGCCTCCCCACCTCCTGGGGCCTTTGGGTCAGCTTGTCTACGGGTGGCCTTGCCTCATAGCCACCAAACACACACACACACACACACACATACACACACACACACACACACACACACACACACAGGCACACGCACACAGGCACACACACACTCCTGCACTCAACAGCCTAGATTCCTTCCTGAGTCTGTCTGCTGCAGTGCTTCTTGAAAGTCGCCTAGAGTCTGTGAACTTCAATAGCTGACATCTTCTGTGAGTCTCATTCTCCATACCAGGCCCATATTGCTATTTGACGCACCTGTGTGTCTCCACAGGATAAAGGGAAGGGAAAGCACACGAGACATGTCTGAGCAAGCTGGCAAGCAGCAGGGCCACAAAGAGGGTGACCAGGAAGGGTCTCCTCAGTGTTCCTACACTTGCCTCCTCCTGCCTCTGGTCACCCAGTGGCTAGCTTTGGGCTGATAAGCCCAAGGCACTGCTGTCCTGTGAGAACAGAAGCAGGCTGAGCGAACAGGGCAGAGTCCTTGTTTGTCTCCTGGAGTATTAGGACGGTCTAGTCACCCGGTCCCAGTGCACCACCCCAGGTGAATCGCTGGACCCTTACTCCTCCTCGAGTGATGGCCACCCATCTTGCCAACACCAGGGACACAGTTGGCGTCTCCTGTCTTGGAAGGCACAGAGACGCGCAACGCCCAGGTCTTGCACGAGGGCCATGCTGGCAGCATTCATCCAGGGGCTTTGCAATCCCTCTCCCTAGGGCCCTTTCAGTGAGCAAAGAGGAGGCAGCCTTCTGCCTCCAGACTCCAGAGTCTTGAGTTCCTAGCTAACAGAAGGAAGCCAGGACCCGCTCAGCTTCAATCCATGCTGCCACGTGGAAAAATCTTTCCCACCCGTGGCTGGTGCCGGACCCCAACCAGGAATGGAAACCGATCGAGAAGATTTGGAATCATAGCTTTATTAGGAAACAGATGTGATATGGCACACCCAGCCCTTCAAGTCTCCCATTCGTAGAGCGTGATGTTCGTCGGGATGCTTCCAAGAAATGGATGCTCGTGTCCTCCTTTTCCATTCGGACCCCTTTCATCCGGTTCCGGAGTCGACTGTGTTTTCCGACTTGAGGACTTGAGGCCCTGAGCATGCTGTCACCTGAGCAGCGGGGATTCCTCCATGGACCTTCTTCTCTTCTTGGGGCTTCTCTCTGCAGGCACTGGGAATGTTGAAAGGGCCACTTGCATTTCCACTCTGACGATCTCCCAGGAGCAAGGGCTATATCCCTTTCCCTCGAGATAGCGGGAGATGCCCAAAAAGTAGGTGCGGATGGCCATGGCCAAAGGAGGCGCACAGGACGGGCTTGGCTATGCTGCTCTCCCCTCCAGCGCTTCCAGGCCACTCAACAGACTAGTGACAAGTTGCCCAAGCGGCCTCTCTGCCCAGGCATCTCTGCTGGCCTCTGTCCCGAAGAGCTGGAGGAGCTGCCTGAGCATCTCCGAGTGGCAACAGGTGGCATCTTCTTTCTGCTTCCCTTGGGTGATCCGCCCTTTCTTCCAGGGACATCTGAAATCCATTCTGTCCTGCAGGCACTGGTGGCCCGGCAGGCTTTTCAGCTGCCCTAACAACCTGGCGCTTTCCCTGCTCTGCAGGTGCAGTCTCCAAGATGCACCCCTGTCAAGTGAGCAGGCTGTGCTGCAGCCCAGCATCACTCCCAGGAGGAGGGGAAGCCCAGGCACCATGCCCAAGCGTAACGATTCCGGATCTGGCCGACAGGGGGCGCGCGCGTAAAGCAAGGCTGCAGACCCATTGGGCACGGAGTTTTGGTTTCTACTTTAATAGTGCAGGCTGAAGGCTCCAGCATTGTTTGGGCTCTGGCTGAGCGGGCTCGTCCATTCGCCCGAAATCGAGCGCCGCACAGGAGCCCGATCGACCGCCGGCCTCGTCCTGCCTGAGCTCTTTGGGTTCGGCACACGGGCGCCTGGAATCCAAGCCCACACGGACTCGCTTGGACAGAGGACTCATTGCGGGCCAAATGTGGAGGCTCCAATCCCAGGGAGCCCCACTTTGTTTGGTTATGCTTTCCTCTGGTCTCAAGCTCCCCGGGAGTGGTGTGTTTGGGACTTGGTAGCCTTCCTGCTCTCCCGCAGGAGCTGGGAACCTGGGGAACCCGGAAGTGAGGGGTGGGAAAGAGGAGAGCTCTGCCTGGGAAGGAAGAGGGTCCCAAAGAGGGCACGGGTCAGGGCTTGCCCCACGCGTGCTCCCGAACCAGCCAGCGCTGACTTCAGCCCAGAGGGACTTGAAGCAGGAGGATCGCGCTCCCGCTGGGCAGCTCTCTGCCTCCTTTTGCTTGAACCACACACTCAGCCCAATGCAATGGCATTTCCTGTCCTCAGATAGACAGCCCCTTGCTCTGCCCCAGTGTGCTTTCTTGAAGTGACAAATCTCTGGTACTCCTCAGATCCACTGACCCTCTGGACGGAAACACAAGTTTGAACACCCCTCCTAGTGACTCCAGCCGCCCCGCCCCGGCCGGGACCTCCCCCACCCGGATTATGATGATGTCCTCTTCTTCTCAGCCTGCTTGCAGAAATTCTTTCACTGGGTGTCTAGGGAGTACTAGGGATTGTCGGGTTCTCTATTTATTTTATTTTATTTTATTTTATTTTATTTTATTTTATTTTATTTTATTTTATTTTATTTTATTTTATTTTATATATTTTTCTATCGTTCCTGGCTATATGGACCTCTCCCTCATTCTCTCTTGAAACGTTTAGTCAGATCTCTCCTGTCTTTAGCTGAATGGTCCTAAAGCATTGGCATTGGGCTCCTCTTGCAGGCCTGAGGCTCCAAGAGCTTCTCTGCTGTGTCAGTGGGTGGAGCCTGGTGACTCTGATGGAGTTTTGTGGGAAACAGTGCAGGGCAACCTGAAAGAACTGTTTGCCCAGCAGGCTTTCAGGAGTTCCCAGGGCCTCCTTTGCCCTTCTTCACCCCAGCAGCAGTGGTCCCAGAGGGAGGTCCTCTGTCCCTCTGCCGCTGACCCTTCTTCACTCACAAGGACATGGGACCCCAGGAGTCAGTCAGCCCCGCTCAGCTCAGCTGCCTTCTCCTCTTCCCCAGGCAACTTCATGACTCCTGGGCAGATCCAAGGACACTCTGATCCCAAGAAGCTGACCTCAGGCACAACAGCAGCATCTGCACAGGTGGTTTTCAGGAAGATTGAGAGTGGGGAAAGCACCAATGTCTCTCAACTCTCAAGAACTCCAAACAGCGAACAGGAATGGGAAAGGGACGTGCAACCCGGGAACTGACACCACCTTGGAAGTTGAATGAAGTGCTGGGGGACCACAGGCACTGGGAAGTTCCAGAAGCCACCTGCTGGGTATCCACAGCATCTCTTGCACCAGGCTGCCTCTCCAGGAAAAGGCCCAGGCCGGGAGCCACAGTGCTCACAGCTCATGTGTTGCCTCTATCTGGCTGTGCTGCTTGGTGTAGTCTGAGCTTCTTGTGGGGATGCCTCCATTTTTCAATAGCCCGGGGTGCTCCTTCCAGTGGGACAGGGGTGGCCTGTGGGGCACCTGAGCTCTTGGGCTTCTCAGTGGGTTCTCAGTCATCAGATGATCATTTTGGCCAGGGAAGACCTGGGTCTGCATGAGGCATGGCTCTCTTCTCTTGGGATGGCCTAGAATGGGACCTTTGGACAAGAGGAAAGCCAGGCTCTACAAGACCCCTCACAAGGGGCTCCTAGGAAAGTCCTGTGAGCAGACTTCCCAGGGATGTGTTAGCAACTCAGTCTTGAGCCCAGTGTCCGTCTCGGAATTCTGCTTCTTGTGGGGAATGGATCAGTAAGGGGAGCCTGGGAGGTGAATGTGCCCTGGCAGTGGAGAAGGCAGCTGGGGACAGAGGATAGGAGACCAGAAGTCAGCCTTCACTTCTCGGTGGCTCTTAGTGGGCATCAGCAGCAGAACCCAGAACTCGGTACCCTGAGGAGAGCCCGAGGAGTGTGGCAGGAACCTTGCAAGTGCACCGGGCAGACTCCAAGCACCCCAGCCCTGGCTTTAGAGAGAAGGAGTCTGTGAAGAAGGCAGGGCTGCCTGGCCGGCCAGTGTGGTGTCTGGGTCACTGTGGTGCCCTGCAAGGACTTATATGATCAGGCCTCCCCACCTCCTGGGGCCTTTGGGTCAGCTTGTCTACGGGTGGCCTTGCCTCATAGCCACCAAACACACACACACACACACACACACACACACACACACACACACACACACAGAGAGGCACACGCACACAGGCACACGCACACAGGCACACACACACTCCTGCACTCAACAGCCTAGATTCCTTCCTGAGTCTGTCTGCTGCAGTGCTTCTTGAAAGTCGCCTAGAGTCTGTGAACTTCAATAGCTGACATCTTCTGTGAGTCTCATTCTCCATACCAGGCCCATATTGCTATTTGACGCACCTGTGTGTCTCCACAGGATAAAGGGAAGGGAAAGCACACGAGACATGTCTGAGCAAGCTGGCAAGCAGCAGGGCCACAAAGAGGGTGACCAGGAAGGGTCTCCTCAGTGTTCCTACACTTGCCTCCTCCTGCCTCTGGTCACCCAGTGGCTAGCTTTGGGCTGATAAGCCCAAGGCACTGCTGTCCTGTGAGAACAGAAGCAGGCTGAGCGAACAGGGCAGAGTCCTTGTGTGTCTCCTGGAGTATTAGGACGGTCTAGTCACCCGGTCCCAGTGCACCACCCCAGGTGAATCGCTGGACCCTTACTCCTCCTAGAGTGATGGCCACCCATCTTGCCAACACCAAGGACACAGTTGGCGTCTCCTGTCTTGGAAGGCACAGAGACGCGCAACGCCCAGGTCTTGCACGAGGGCCATGCTGGCAGCATTCATCCAGGGGCTTTGCAATCCCTCTCCCTAGGGCCCTTTCAGTGAGCAAAGAGGAGGCAGCCTTCTGCCTCCAGACTCCAGAGTCTTGAGTTCCTAGCTAACAGAAGGAAGCCAGGACCCGCTCAGCTTCAATCCATGCTGCCACGTGGAAAAATCTTTCCCACCCGTGGCTGGTGCCGGACCCCAACCAGGAATGGAAACCGATCGAGAAGATTTGGAATCATAGCTTTATTAGGAAACAGATGTGATATGGCACACCCAGCCCTTCAAGTCTCCCATTCGTAGAGCGTGATGTTCGTCGGGATGCTTCCAAGAAATGGATGCTCGTGTCCTCCTTTTCCATTCGGACCCCTTTCATCCGGTTCCGGAGTCGACTGTGTTTTCCGACTTGAGGACTTGAGGCCCTGAGCATGCTGTCACCTGAGCAGCGGGGATTCCTCCATGGACCTTCTTCTCTTCTTGGGGCTTCTCTCTGCAGGCACTGGGAATGTTGAAAGGGCCACTTGCATTTCCGCTCTGACGATCTCCCAGGAGCAAGGGCTATATCCCTTTCCCTCGAGATAGCGGGAGATGCCCAAAAAGTAGGTGCGGATGGCCATGGCCAAAGGAGGCGCACAGGACGGGCTTGGCTCTGCTGCTCTCCCCTCCAGCGCTTCCAGGCCACTCAACAGACTAGTGACAAGTTGCCCAAGCGGCCTCTCTGCCCAGGCATCTCTGCTGGCCTCTGTCCCGAAGAGCTGGAGGAGCTGTCTGAGCATCTCCGAGTGGCAACAGGTGGCATCTTCTTTCTGCTTCCCTTGGGTGATCCGCCCTTTCTTCCAGGGACATCTGAAATCCATTCTGTCCTGCAGGCACTGGTGGCCCGGCAGGCTTTTCAGCTGCCCTAACAACCTGGCGCTTTCCCTGCTCTGCAGGTGCAGTCTCCAAGATGCACCCCTGTCAAGTGAGCAGGCTGTGCTGCAGCCCAGCATCACTCCCAGGAGGAGGGGAAGCCCAGGCACCATGCCCAAGCGTAACGATTCCGGATCTGGCCGACAGGGGGCGCGCGCGTAAAGCAAGGCTGCAGACCCATTGGGCACGGAGTTTTGGTTTCTACTTTAATAGTGCAGGCTGAAGGCTCCAGCATTGTTTGGGCTCTGGCTGAGCGGGCTCGTCCATTCGCCCGAAATCGAGCGCCACACAGGAGCCCGATCGACCGCCGGCCTCGTCCTGCCTGAGCTCTTTGGGTTCGGCACACGGGCGCCTGGAATCCAAGCCCACACGGACTCGCTTGGACAGAGGACTCATTGCGGGCCAAATGTGGAGGCTCCAATCCCAGGGAGCCCCACTTTGTTTGGTTATGGTTTCCTCTGGTCTCAAGCTCCCCGCGAGTGGTGTGTTTGGGACTTGGTAGCCTTCCTGCTCTCCCGCAGGAGCTGGGAACCTGGGGAACCCGGAAGTGAGGGGTGGGAAAGAGGAGAGCTCTGCCTGGGAAGGAAGAGGGTCCCAAAGAGGGCACGGGTCAGGGCTTGCCCCACGCGTGCTCCCGAACCAGCCAGCGCTGACTTCAGCCCAGAGGGACTTGAAGCAGGAGGATCGCGCTCCCGCTGGGCAGCTCTCTGCCTCCTTTTGCTTGAACCACACACTCAGCCCAATGCAATGGCATTTCCTGTCCTCAGATAGACAGCCCCTTGCTCTGCCCCAGTGTGCTTTCTTGAAGTGACAAATCTCTGGTACTCCTCAGATCCACTGACCCTCTGGAACGGAAACACAAGTTTGAACACCCCTCCTAGTGACTCCAGCCGCCCCGCCCCGGCCCGGACCTCCCCCACCCGGATTATGATGATGTCCTCTTCTTCTCAGCCTGCTTGCAGAAATTCTTTCACTGGGTGTCTAGGGAGTACTAGGGATTGTCGGTTTCTCTATTTATTTTATTTTATTTTATTTTATTTTATTTTATTTTATTTTATATATTTTTCTATCGTTCCTGGCTATATGGACCTCTCCCTCATTCTCTCTTGAAACGTTTAGTCAGATCTCTCCTGTCTTTAGCTGAATGGTCCTAAAGCATTGGCATTGGGCTCCTCTTGCAGGCCTGAGGCTCCAAGAGCTTCTCTGCTGTTTCAGTGGGTGGAGCCTGGTGACTCTGATGGAGTTTTGTGGGAAACAGTGCAGGGCAACCTGAAAGAACTGTTTGCCCAGCAGGCTTTCAGGAGTTCCCAGGGCCTCCTTTGCCCTTCTTCACCCCAGCAGCAGTGGTCCCAGAGGGAGGTCCTCTGTCCCTCTGCCGCTGACCCTTCTTCACTCACAAGGACATGGGACCCCAGGAGTCAGTCAGCCCCGCTCAGCTCAGCTGCCTTCTCCTCTTCCCCAGGCAACTTCATGACTCCTGGGCAGATCCAAGGACACTCTGATCCCAAGAAGCTGACCTCAGGCACAACAGCAGCATCTGCACAGGTGGTTTTCAGGAAGATTGAGAGTGGGGAAAGCACCAATGTCTCTCAACTCTCAAGAACTCCAAACAGCGAACAGGAATGGGAAAGGGACGTGCAACCCGGGAACTGACACCACCTTGGAAGTTGAATGAAGTGCTGGGGGACCACAGGCACTGGGAAGTTCCAGAAGCCACCTGCTGGGTATCCACAGCATCTCTTGCACCAGGCTGCCTCTCCAGGAAAAGGCCCAGGCCGGGAGCCACAGTGCTCACAGCTCATGTGCTGCCTCTATCTGGCTGTGCTGCTTGGTGTAGTCTGAGCTTCTTGTGGGGATGCCTCCATTTTTCAATAGCCCGGGGTGCTCCTTCCAGTGGGACAGGGGTGGCCTGTGGGGCACCTGAGCTCTTGGGCTTCTCAGTGGGTTCTCAGTCATCAGATGATCATTTTGGCCAGGGAAGACCTGGGTCTGCATGAGGCATGGCTCTCTTCTCTTGGGATGGCCTAGAATGGGACCTTTGGACAAGAGGAAGGCCAGGCTCTACAAGACCCCTCACAAGGGGCTCCTAGGAAAGTCCTGTGAGCAGACTTCCCAGGGATGTGTTAGCAACTCAGTCTTGAGCCCAGTGTCCTGTCTGGGAATTCTGCTTCTTGTGGGGAATGGATCAGTAAGGGGAGGCTGGGAGGTGAATGTGCCCTGGCAGTGGAGAAGGCAGCTGGGGACAGAGGATAGGAGACCAGAAGTCAGCCTTCACTTCTCGGTGGCTCTTAGTGGGCATCAGCAGCAGAACCCAGAACTCGGTACCCTGAGGAGAGCCCGAGGAGTGTGGCAGGAACCTTGCAAGTGCACCGGGCAGACTCCAAGCACCCCAGCCCTGGCTTTAGAGAGAAGGAGTCTGTGAAGAAGGCAGGGCTGCCTGGCCGGCCAGTGTGGTGTCTGGGTCACTGTGGTGCCCTGCAAGGACTTACATGATCAGGCCTCCCCACCTCCTGGGGCCTTTGGGTCAGCTTGTCTACGGGTGGCCTTGCCTCATAGCCACCAAACACACACACACACACACACACACACACACACACACACACACAGGCACACGCACACAGGCACACACACACTCCTGCACTCAACAGCCTAGATTCCTTCCTGAGTCTGTCTGCTGCAGTGCTTCTTGAAAGTCGCCTAGAGTCTGTGAACTTCAATAGCTGACATCTTCTGTGAGTCTCATTCTCCATACCAGGCCCATATTGCTATTTGACGCACCTGTGTGTCTCCACAGGATAAAGGGAAGGGAAAGCACAAGAGACATGTCTGAGCAAGCTGGCAAGCAGCAGGGCCACAAAGAGGGTGACCAGGAAGGGTCTCCTCAGTGTTCCTACACTTGCCTCCTCCTGCCTCTGGTCACCCAGTGGCTAGCTTTGGGCTGATAAGCCCAAGGCACTGCTGTCCTGTGAGAACAGAAGCAGGCTGAGCGAACAGGGCAGAGTCTTGTGTGTCTCCTGGAGTATTAGGACGGTCTAGTCACCCGGTCCCAGTGCACCACCCCAGGTGAATCGCTGGACCCTTACTCCTCCTCGAGTGATGGCCACCCATCTTGCCAACACCAGGGACACAGTTGGCGTCTCCTGTCTTGGAAGGCACAGAGACGCGCAACGCCCAGGTCTTGCACGAGGGCCATGCTGGCAGCATTCATCCAGGGGCTTTGCAATCCCTCTCCCTAGGGCCCTTTCAGTGAGCAAAGAGGAGGCAGCCTTCTGCCTCCAGACTCCAGAGTCTTGAGTTCCTAGCTAACAGAAGGAAGCCAGGACCCGCTCAGCTTCAATCCATGCTGCCACGTGGAAAAATCTTTCCCACCCGTGGCTGGTGCCGGACCCCAACCAGGAATGGAAACCGATCGAGAAGATTTGGAATCATAGCTTTATTAGGAAACAGATGTGATATGGCACACCCAGCCCTTCAAGTCTCCCATTCGTAGAGCGTGATGTTCGTCGGGATGCTTCCAAGAAATGGATGCTCGTGTCCTCCTTTTCCATTCGGACCCCTTTCATCCGGTTCCGGAGTCGACTGTGTTTTCCGACTTGAGGACTTGAGGCCCTGAGCATGCTGTCACCTGAGCAGCGGGGATTCCTCCATGGACCTTCTTCTCTTCTTGGGGCTTCTCTCTGCAGGCACTGGGAATGTTGAAAGGGCCACTTGCATTTCCGCTCTGACGATCTCCCAGGAGCAAGGGCTATATCCCTTTCCCTCGAGATAGCGGGAGATGCCCAAAAAGTAGGTGCGGATGGCCATGGCCAAAGGAGGCGCACAGGACGGGCTTGGCTCTGCTGCTCTCCCCTCCAGCGCTTCCAGGCCACTCAACAGACTAGTGACAAGTTGCCCAAGCGGCCTCTCTGCCCAGGCATCTCTGCTGGCCTCTGTCCCGAAGAGCTGGAGGAGCTGCCTGAGCATCTCCGAGTGGCAACAGGTGGCATCTTCTTTCTGCTTCCCTTGGGTGATCCGCCCTTTCTTCCAGGGACATCTGAAATCCATTCTGTCCTGCAGGCACTGGTGGCCCGGCAGGCTTTTCAGCTGCCCTAACAACCTGGCGCTTTCCCTGCTCTGCAGGTGCAGTCTCCAAGATGCACCCCTGTCAAGTGAGCAGGCTGTGCTGCAGCCCAGCATCACTCCCAGGAGGAGGGGAAGCCCAGGCACCATGCCCAAGCGTAACGATTCCGGATCTGGCCGACAGGGGGCGCGCGCGTAAAGCAAGGCTGCAGACCCATTGGGCACGGAGTTTTGGTTTCTACTTTAATAGTGCAGGCTGAAGGCTCCAGCATTGTTTGGGCTCTGGCTGAGCAGGCTCGTCCATTCGCCCGAAATCGAGCGCCACACAGGAGCCCGATCGACCGCCGGCCTCGTCCTGCCTGAGTTCTTTGGGTTCGGCACACGGGGGCCTGGAATCCAAGCCCACACGGACTCGCTTGGACAGAGGACTCATTGCGGGCCAAATGTGGAGGCTCCAATCCCAGGGAGCCCCACTTTGTTTGGTTATGGTTTCCTCTGGTCTCAAGCTCCCCGCGAGTGGTGTGTTTGGGACTTGGTAGCCTTCCTGCTCTCCCGCAGGAGCTGGGAACCTGGGGAACCCGGAAGTGAGGGGTGGGAAAGAGGAGAGCTCTGCCCGGGAAGGAAGAGGGTCCCAAAGAGGGCACGGGTCAGGGCTTGCCCCACGCGTGCTCCCGAACCAGCCAGCGCTGACTTCAGCCCAGAGGGACTTGAAGCAGGAGGATCGCGCTCCCGCTGGGCAGCTCTCTGCCTCCTTTTGCTTGAACCACACACTCAGCCCAATGCAATGGCATTTCCTGTCCTCAGATAGACAGCCCCTTGCTCTGCCCCAGTGTGCTTTCTTGAAGTGACAAATCTCTGGCACTCCTCAGATCCACTGACCCTCTGGACGGAAACACAAGTTTGAACACCCCTCCTAGTGACTCCAGCCGCCCCGCCCCGGCCCGGACCTCCCCCACCCGGATTATGATGATGTCCTCTTCTTCTCAGCCTGCTTGCAGAAATTCTTTCACTGGGTGTCTAGGGAGTACTAGGGATTGTCGGTTTCTCTATTTATTTTATTTTATTTTATTTTATTTTATTTTATTTTATTTTATTTTATTTTATTTTATTTTATTTTATTTTATTTTATTTTATATATTTTTCTATCGTTCCTGGCTATATGGACCTCTCCCTCATTCTCTCTTGAAACGTTTAGTCAGATCTCTCCTGTCTTTAGCTGAATGGTCCTAAAGCATTGGCATTGGGCTCCTCTTGCAGGCCTGAGGCTCCAAGAGCTTCTCTGCTGTGTCAGTGGGTGGAGCCTGGTGACTCTGATGGAGTTTTGTGGGAAACAGTGCAGGGCAACCTGAAAGAACTGTTTGCCCAGCAGGCTTTCAGGAGTTCCCAGGGCCTCCTTTGCCCTTCTTCACCCCAGCAGCAGTGGTCCCAGAGGGAGGTCCTCTGTCCCTCTGCCGCTGACCCTTCTTCACTCACAAGGACATGGGACCCCAGGAGTCAGTCAGCCCCGCTCAGCTCAGCTGCCTTCTCCTCTTCCCCAGGCAACTTCATGACTCCTGGGCAGATCCAAGGACACTCTGATCCCAAGAAGCTGACCTCAGGCACAACAGCAGCATCTGCACAGGTGGTTTTCAGGAAGATTGAGAGTGGGGAAAGCACCAATGTCTCTCAACTCTCAAGAACTCCAAACAGCGAACAGGAATGGGAAAGGGACGTGCAACCCGGGAACTGACACCACCTTGGAAGTTGAATGAAGTGCTGGGGGACCACAGGCACTGGGAAGTTCCAGAAGCCACCTGCTGGGTATCCACAGCATCTCTTGCACCAGGCTGCCTCTCCAGGAAAAGGCCCAGGCCGGGAGCCACAGTGCTCACAGCTCATGTGTTGCCTCTATCTGGCTGTGCTGCTTGGTGTAGTCTGAGCTTCTTGTGGGGATGCCTCCATTTTTCAATAGCCCGGGGTGCTCCTTCCAGTGGGACAGGGGTGGCCTGTGGGGCACCTGAGCTCTTGGGCTTCTCAGTGGGTTCTCAGTCATCAGATGATCATTTTGGCCAGGGAAGACCTGGGTCTGCATGAGGCATGGCTCTCTTCTCTTGGGATGGCCTAGAATGGGACCTTTGGACAAGAGGAAAGCCAGGCTCTACAAGACCCCTCACAAGGGGCTCCTAGGAAAGTCCTGTGAGCAGACTTCCCAGGGATGTGTTAGCAACTCAGTCTTGAGCCCAGTGTCCGTCTCGGAATTCTGCTTCTTGTGGGGAATGGATCAGTAAGGGGAGCCTGGGAGGTGAATGTGCCCTGGCAGTGGAGAAGGCAGCTGGGGACAGAGGATAGGAGACCAGAAGTCAGCCTTCACTTCTCGGTGGCTCTTAGTGGGCATCAGCAGCAGAACCCAGAACTCGGTACCCTGAGGAGAGCCCGAGGAGTGTGGCAGGAACCTTGCAAGTGCACCGGGCAGACTCCAAGCACCCCAGCCCTGGCTTTAGAGAGAAGGAGTCTGTGAAGAAGGCAGGGCTGCCTGGCCGGCCAGTGTGGTGTCTGGGTCACTGTGGTGCCCTGCAAGGACTTATATGATCAGGCCTCCCCACCTCCTGGGGCCTTTGGGTCAGCTTGTCTACGGGTGGCCTTGCCTCATAGCCACCAAACACACACACACACACACACACACACACACACACACACACACACACACAGAGAGGCACACGCACACAGGCACACGCACACAGGCACACACACACTCCTGCACTCAACAGCCTAGATTCCTTCCTGAGTCTGTCTGCTGCAGTGCTTCTTGAAAGTCGCCTAGAGTCTGTGAACTTCAATAGCTGACATCTTCTGTGAGTCTCATTCTCCATACCAGGCCCATATTGCTATTTGACGCACCTGTGTGTCTCCACAGGATAAAGGGAAGGGAAAGCACACGAGACATGTCTGAGCAAGCTGGCAAGCAGCAGGGCCACAAAGAGGGTGACCAGGAAGGGTCTCCTCAGTGTTCCTACACTTGCCTCCTCCTGCCTCTGGTCACCCAGTGGCTAGCTTTGGGCTGATAAGCCCAAGGCACTGCTGTCCTGTGAGAACAGAAGCAGGCTGAGCGAACAGGGCAGAGTCCTTGTGTGTCTCCTGGAGTATTAGGACGGTCTAGTCACCCGGTCCCAGTGCACCACCCCAGGTGAATCGCTGGACCCTTACTCCTCCTAGAGTGATGGCCACCCATCTTGCCAACACCAAGGACACAGTTGGCGTCTCCTGTCTTGGAAGGCACAGAGACGCGCAACGCCCAGGTCTTGCACGAGGGCCATGCTGGCAGCATTCATCCAGGGGCTTTGCAATCCCTCTCCCTAGGGCCCTTTCAGTGAGCAAAGAGGAGGCAGCCTTCTGCCTCCAGACTCCAGAGTCTTGAGTTCCTAGCTAACAGAAGGAAGCCAGGACCCGCTCAGCTTCAATCCATGCTGCCACGTGGAAAAATCTTTCCCACCCGTGGCTGGTGCCGGACCCCAACCAGGAATGGAAACCGATCGAGAAGATTTGGAATCATAGCTTTATTAGGAAACAGATGTGATATGGCACACCCAGCCCTTCAAGTCTCCCATTCGTAGAGCGTGATGTTCGTCGGGATGCTTCCAAGAAATGGATGCTCGTGTCCTCCTTTTCCATTCGGACCCCTTTCATCCGGTTCCGGAGTCGACTGTGTTTTCCGACTTGAGGACTTGAGGCCCTGAGCATGCTGTCACCTGAGCAGCGGGGATTCCTCCATGGACCTTCTTCTCTTCTTGGGGCTTCTCTCTGCAGGCACTGGGAATGTTGAAAGGGCCACTTGCATTTCCGCTCTGACGATCTCCCAGGAGCAAGGGCTATATCCCTTTCCCTCGAGATAGCGGGAGATGCCCAAAAAGTAGGTGCGGATGGCCATGGCCAAAGGAGGCGCACAGGACGGGCTTGGCTCTGCTGCTCTCCCCTCCAGCGCTTCCAGGCCACTCAACAGACTAGTGACAAGTTGCCCAAGCGGCCTCTCTGCCCAGGCATCTCTGCTGGCCTCTGTCCCGAAGAGCTGGAGGAGCTGTCTGAGCATCTCCGAGTGGCAACAGGTGGCATCTTCTTTCTGCTTCCCTTGGGTGATCCGCCCTTTCTTCCAGGGACATCTGAAATCCATTCTGTCCTGCAGGCACTGGTGGCCCGGCAGGCTTTTCAGCTGCCCTAACAACCTGGCGCTTTCCCTGCTCTGCAGGTGCAGTCTCCAAGATGCACCCCTGTCAAGTGAGCAGGCTGTGCTGCAGCCCAGCATCACTCCCAGGAGGAGGGGAAGCCCAGGCACCATGCCCAAGCGTAACGATTCCGGATCTGGCCGACAGGGGGCGCGCGCGTAAAGCAAGGCTGCAGACCCATTGGGCACGGAGTTTTGGTTTCTACTTTAATAGTGCAGGCTGAAGGCTCCAGCATTGTTTGGGCTCTGGCTGAGCGGGCTCGTCCATTCGCCCGAAATCGAGCGCCACACAGGAGCCCGATCGACCGCCGGCCTCGTCCTGCCTGAGCTCTTTGGGTTCGGCACACGGGCGCCTGGAATCCAAGCCCACACGGACTCGCTTGGACAGAGGACTCATTGCGGGCCAAATGTGGAGGCTCCAATCCCAGGGAGCCCCACTTTGTTTGGTTATGGTTTCCTCTGGTCTCAAGCTCCCCGCGAGTGGTGTGTTTGGGACTTGGTAGCCTTCCTGCTCTCCCGCAGGAGCTGGGAACCTGGGGAACCCGGAAGTGAGGGGTGGGAAAGAGGAGAGCTCTGCCTGGGAAGGAAGAGGGTCCCAAAGAGGGCACGGGTCAGGGCTTGCCCCACGCGTGCTCCCGAACCAGCCAGCGCTGACTTCAGCCCAGAGGGACTTGAAGCAGGAGGATCGCGCTCCCGCTGGGCAGCTCTCTGCCTCCTTTTGCTTGAACCACACACTCAGCCCAATGCAATGGCATTTCCTGTCCTCAGATAGACAGCCCCTTGCTCTGCCCCAGTGTGCTTTCTTGAAGTGACAAATCTCTGGTACTCCTCAGATCCACTGACCCTCTGGAACGGAAACACAAGTTTGAACACCCCTCCTAGTGACTCCAGCCGCCCCGCCCCGGCCCGGACCTCCCCCACCCGGATTATGATGATGTCCTCTTCTTCTCAGCCTGCTTGCAGAAATTCTTTCACTGGGTGTCTAGGGAGTACTAGGGATTGTCGGTTTCTCTATTTATTTTATTTTATTTTATTTTATTTTATTTTATTTTATTTTATTTTATTTTATATATTTTTCTATCGTTCCTGGCTATATGGACCTCTCCCTCATTCTCTCTTGAAACGTTTAGTCAGATCTCTCCTGTCTTTA
The DNA here is from genome assembly GCF_949786415.1 of Peromyscus eremicus. Lineage (NCBI taxonomy): Eukaryota > Metazoa > Chordata > Mammalia > Rodentia > Cricetidae > Peromyscus > Peromyscus eremicus. The sequence goes on along the minus strand of NW_026736904.1, from coordinate 7,709 downwards.
GCTGAATGGTCCTAAAGCATTGGCATTGGGCTCCTCTTGCAGGCCTGAGGCTCCAAGAGCTTCTCTGCTGTTTCAGTGGGTGGAGCCTGGTGACTCTGATGGAGTTTTGTGGGAAACAGTGCAGGGCAACCTGAAAGAACTGTTTGCCCAGCAGGCTTTCAGGAGTTCCCAGGGCCTCCTTTGCCCTTCTTCACCCCAGCAGCAGTGGTCCCAGAGGGAGGTCCTCTGTCCCTCTGCCGCTGACCCTTCTTCACTCACAAGGACATGGGACCCCAGGAGTCAGTCAGCCCCGCTCAGCTCAGCTGCCTTCTCCTCTTCCCCAGGCAACTTCATGACTCCTGGGCAGATCCAAGGACACTCTGATCCCAAGAAGCTGACCTCAGGCACAACAGCAGCATCTGCACAGGTGGTTTTCAGGAAGATTGAGAGTGGGGAAAGCACCAATGTCTCTCAACTCTCAAGAACTCCAAACAGCGAACAGGAATGGGAAAGGGACGTGCAACCCGGGAACTGACACCACCTTGGAAGTTGAATGAAGTGCTGGGGGACCACAGGCACTGGGAAGTTCCAGAAGCCACCTGCTGGGTATCCACAGCATCTCTTGCACCAGGCTGCCTCTCCAGGAAAAGGCCCAGGCCGGGAGCCACAGTGCTCACAGCTCATGTGCTGCCTCTATCTGGCTGTGCTGCTTGGTGTAGTCTGAGCTTCTTGTGGGGATGCCTCCATTTTTCAATAGCCCGGGGTGCTCCTTCCAGTGGGACAGGGGTGGCCTGTGGGGCACCTGAGCTCTTGGGCTTCTCAGTGGGTTCTCAGTCATCAGATGATCATTTTGGCCAGGGAAGACCTGGGTCTGCATGAGGCATGGCTCTCTTCTCTTGGGATGGCCTAGAATGGGACCTTTGGACAAGAGGAAGGCCAGGCTCTACAAGACCCCTCACAAGGGGCTCCTAGGAAAGTCCTGTGAGCAGACTTCCCAGGGATGTGTTAGCAACTCAGTCTTGAGCCCAGTGTCCTGTCTCGGAATTCTGCTTCTTGTGGGGAATGGATCAGTAAGGGGAGCCTGGGAGGTGAATGTGCCCTGGCAGTGGAGAAGGCAGCTGGGGACAGAGGATAGGAGACCAGAAGACAGCCTTCACTTCTCGGTGGCTCTTAGTGGGCATCAGCAGCAGAACCCAGAACTCGGTACCCTGAGGAGAGCCCGAGGAGTGTGGCAGGAACCTTGCAAGTGCACCGGGCAGACTCCAAGCACCCCAGCCCTGGCTTTAGAGAGAAGGAGTCTGTGAAGAAGGCAGGGCTGCCTGGCCGGCCAGTGTGGTGTCTGGGTCACTGTGGTGCCCTGCAAGGACTTACATGATCAGGCCTCCCCACCTCCTGGGGCCTTTGGGTCAGCTTGTCTACGGGTGGCCTTGCCTCATAGCCACCAAACACACACACACACACACACACACACACACACACACACACACACACACACAGGCACACGCACACAGGCACACACACACTCCTGCACTCAACAGCCTAGATTCCTTCCTGAGTCTGTCTGCTGCAGTGCTTCTTGAAAGTCGCCTAGAGTCTGTGAACTTCAATAGCTGACATCTTCTGTGAGTCTCATTCTCCATACCAGGCCCATATTGCTATTTGACGCACCTGTGTGTCTCCACAGGATAAAGGGAAGGGAAAGCACAAGAGACATGTCTGAGCAAGCTGGCAAGCAGCAGGGCCACAAAGAGGGTGACCAGGAAGGGTCTCCTCAGTGTTCCTACACTTGCCTCCTCCTGCCTCTGGTCACCCAGTGGCTAGCTTTGGGCTGATAAGCCCAAGGCACTGCTGTCCTGTGAGAACAGAAGCAGGCTGAGCGAACAGGGCAGAGTCTTGTGTGTCTCCTGGAGTATTAGGACGGTCTAGTCACCCGGTCCCAGTGCACCACCCCAGGTGAATCGCTGGACCCTTACTCCTCCTCGAGTGATGGCCACCCATCTTGCCAACACCAGGGACACAGTTGGCGTCTCCTGTCTTGGAAGGCACAGAGACGCGCAACGCCCAGGTCTTGCACGAGGGCCATGCTGGCAGCATTCATCCAGGGGCTTTGCAATCCCTCTCCCTAGGGCCCTTTCAGTGAGCAAAGAGGAGGCAGCCTTCTGCCTCCAGACTCCAGAGTCTTGAGTTCCTAGCTAACAGAAGGAAGCCAGGACCCGCTCAGCTTCAATCCATGCTGCCACGTGGAAAAATCTTTCCCACCCGTGGCTGGTGCCGGACCCCAACCAGGAATGGAAACCGATCGAGAAGATTTGGAATCATAGCTTTATTAGGAAACAGATGTGATATGGCACACCCAGCCCTTCAAGTCTCCCATTCGTAGAGCGTGATGTTCGTCGGGATGCTTCCAAGAAATGGATGCTCGTGTCCTCCTTTTCCATTCGGACCCCTTTCATCCGGTTCCGGAGTCGACTGTGTTTTCCGACTTGAGGACTTGAGGCCCTGAGCATGCTGTCACCTGAGCAGCGGGGATTCCTCCATGGACCTTCTTCTCTTCTTGGGGCTTCTCTCTGCAGGCACTGGGAATGTTGAAAGGGCCACTTGCATTTCCGCTCTGACGATCTCCCAGGAGCAAGGGCTATATCCCTTTCCCTCGAGATAGCGGGAGATGCCCAAAAAGTAGGTGCGGATGGCCATGGCCAAAGGAGGCGCACAGGACGGGCTTGGCTCTGCTGCTCTCCCCTCCAGCGCTTCCAGGCCACTCAACAGACTAGTGACAAGTTGCCCAAGCGGCCTCTCTGCCCAGGCATCTCTGCTGGCCTCTGTCCCGAAGAGCTGGAGGAGCTGCCTGAGCATCTCCGAGTGGCAACAGGTGGCATCTTCTTTCTGCTTCCCTTGGGTGATCCGCCCTTTCTTCCAGGGACATCTGAAATCCATTCTGTCCTGCAGGCACTGGTGGCCCGGCAGGCTTTTCAGCTGCCCTAACAACCTGGCGCTTTCCCTGCTCTGCAGGTGCAGTCTCCAAGATGCACCCCTGTCAAGTGAGCAGGCTGTGCTGCAGCCCAGCATCACTCCCAGGAGGAGGGGAAGCCCAGGCACCATGCCCAAGCGTAACGATTCCGGATCTGGCCGACAGGGGGCGCGCGCGTAAAGCAAGGCTGCAGACCCATTGGGCACGGAGTTTTGGTTTCTACTTTAATAGTGCAGGCTGAAGGCTCCAGCATTGTTTGGGCTCTGGCTGAGCAGGCTCGTCCATTCGCCCGAAATCGAGCGCCACACAGGAGCCCGATCGACCGCCGGCCTCGTCCTGCCTGAGTTCTTTGGGTTCGGCACACGGGGGCCTGGAATCCAAGCCCACACGGACTCGCTTGGACAGAGGACTCATTGCGGGCCAAATGTGGAGGCTCCAATCCCAGGGAGCCCCACTTTGTTTGGTTATGCTTTCCTCTGGTCTCAAGCTCCCCGCGAGTGGTGTGTTTGGGACTTGGTAGCCTTCCTGCTCTCCCGCAGGAGCTGGGAACCTGGGGAACCCGGAAGTGAGGGGTGGGAAAGAGGAGAGCTCTGCCCGGGAAGGAAGAGGGTCCCAAAGAGGGCACGGGTCAGGGCTTGCCCCACGCGTGCTCCCGAACCAGCCAGCGCTGACTTCAGCCCAGAGGGACTTGAAGCAGGAGGATCGCGCTCCCGCTGGGCAGCTCTCTGCCTCCTTTTGCTTGAACCACACACTCAGCCCAATGCAATGGCATTTCCTGTCCTCAGATAGACAGCCCCTTGCTCTGCCCCAGTGTGCTTTCTTGAAGTGACAAATCTCTGGCACTCCTCAGATCCACTGACCCTCTGGACGGAAACACAAGTTTGAACACCCCTCCTAGTGACTCCAGCCGCCCCGCCCCGGCCCGGACCTCCCCCACCCGGATTATGATGATGTCCTCTTCTTCTCAGCCTGCTTGCAGAAATTCTTTCACTGGGTGTCTAGGGAGTACTAGGGATTGTCGGTTTCTCTATTTATTTTATTTTATTTTATTTTATTTTATTTTATTTTATTTTATTTTATTTTATTTTATTTTATTTTATTTTATTTTATTTTATATATTTTTCTATCGTTCCTGGCTATATGGACCTCTCCCTCATTCTCTCTTGAAACGTTTAGTCAGATCTCTCCTGTCTTTAGCTGAATGGTCCTAAAGCATTGGCATTGGGCTCCTCTTGCAGGCCTGAGGCTCCAAGAGCTTCTCTGCTGTGTCAGTGGGTGGAGCCTGGTGACTCTGATGGAGTTTTGTGGGAAACAGTGCAGGGCAACCTGAAACAACTGTTTGCCCAGCAGGCTTTCAGGAGTTCCCAGGGCCTCCTTTGCCCTTCTTCACCCCAGCAGCAGTGGTCCCAGAGGGAGGTCCTCTGTCCCTCTGCCGCTGACCCTTCTTCACTCACAAGGACATGGGACCCCAGGAGTCAGTCAGCCCCGCTCAGCTCAGCTGCCTTCTCCTCTTCCCCAGGCAACTTCATGACTCCCGGGCAGACCCAAGGACACTCTGATCGCAAGAAGCTGACCTCAGGCACAACAGCAGCACCTGCACAGGTGGTTTTCAGGAAGATTGAGAGTGGGGAAAGCACCAATGTCTCTCAACTCCCAAAAACTCCAAACAGCGAACAGGAATGGGAAAGGGACGTGCAACCCGGGAACTGACACCACCTTGGAAGTTGAATGAAGTACTGGGGGACCACAGGCACTGGGAAGTTCCAGAAGCCACCTGCTGGGTATCCACAGCATCTCTTGCACCAGGCTGCCTCTCCAGGAAAAGGCCCAGGCCGGGAGCCACAGTGCTCACAGCTCATGTGCTGCCTCTATCTGGCTGTGCTGCTTGGTGTAGTCTGAGCTTCTTGTGGGGATGCCTCCATTTTTCAATAGCCCGGGGTGCTCCTTCCAGTGGGACAGGGGTGGCCTGTGGGGCACCTGAGCTCTTGGGCTTCTCAGTGGGTTCTCAGTCATCAGATGATCATTTTGGCCAGGGAAGACCTGGGTCTGCATGAGGCATGGCTCTCTTCTCTTGGGATGGCCTAGAATGGGACCTTTGGACAAGAGGAAGGCCAGGCTCTACAAGACCCCTCACGAGGGGCTCCTAGGAAAGTCCTGTGAGCAGACTTCCCAGGGATGTGTTTGCAACTCAGTCTTGAGCCCAGTGTCCTGTCTGGGAATTCTGCTTCTTGTGGGGAATGGATCAGTAAGGGGAGGCTGGGAGGTGAATGTGCCCTGGCAGTGGAGAAGGCAGCTGGGGACAGAGGATAGGAGACCAGAAGACAGCCTTCACTTCTCGGTGGCTCTTAGTGGGCATCAGCAGCAGAACCCAGAACTCGGTACCCTGAGGAGAGCCCGAGGAGTGTGGCAGGAACCTTGCTATTGCACCTTGCCGACTCGAAGCATCCCAGCCCTGGCTTTAGAGAGAAGGAGTCTGTGAAGAAGGCAGGGCTGCCTGGCCGGCCAGTGTGGTGTCTGGGTCACTGTGGTGCCCTGCAAGGACTTACATGATCAGGCCTCCCCCACCTCCTGAGGCCTTTGGGCCAGCTTGTCTATGGGTGGCCTTGCCTCATAGCCACCAAACACACACAAACACACAGACACACAAACACACAAACACACAAACGCACACACGCACACACGCACACACACACACACACACACACACACACACACACACACACAGAGTCCTGCACTCATCAGCCTAGATCCCTTCCTGAGTCTGTCTGCTGCAGTGCTTCTTGAAAGTCGCCTAGAGTCTGTGAACTTCAATAGCTGACATCTTCTGTGAGTCTCATTCTCCATACCAGGCCCATATTGCTATTTGACGCACCTGTGTGTCTCCACAGGATAAAGGGAAGGGAAAGCACAAGAGACATGTCTGAGCAAGCTGGCAAGCAGCAGGGCCACAAAGAGGGTGACCAGGAAGGGTCTCCTCAGTGTTCCTACACTTGCCTCCTCCTGCCTCTGGTCACCCAGTGGCTAGCTTTGGGCTGATAAGCCCAAGGCACTGCTGTCCTGTGAGAACAGAAGCAGGCTGAGCGAACAGGGCAGAGTCTTGTGTGTCTCCTGGAGTATTAGGACGGTCTAGTCACCCGGTCCCAGTGCACCACCCCAGGTGAATCGCTGGACCCTTACTCCTCCTCGAGTGATGGCCACCCATCTTGCCAACACCAGGGACACAGTTGGCGTCTCCTGTCTTGGAAGGCACAGAGACGCGCAACGCCCAGGTCTTGCACGAGGGCCATGCTGGCAGCATTCATCCAGGGGCTTTGCAATCCCTCTCCCTAGGGCCCTTTCAGTGAGCAAAGAGGAGGCAGCCTTCTGCCTCCAGACTCCAGAGTCTTGAGTTCCTAGCTAACAGAAGGAAGCCAGGACCCGCTCAGCTTCAATCCATGCTGCCACGTGGAAAAATCTTTCCCACCCGTGGCTGGTGCCCGACCCCAACCAGGAATGGAAACCGATCGAGAAGATTTGGAATCATAGCTTTATTAGGAAACAGATGTGATATGGCACACCCAGCCCTTCAAGTCTCCCATTCGTAGAGCGTGATGTTCGTCGGGATGCTTCCAAGAAATGGATGCTCGTGTCCTCCTTTTCCATTCGGACCCCTTTCATCCGGTTCCGGAGTCGACTGTGTTTTCCGACTTGAGGACTTGAGGCCCTGAGCATGCTGTCACCTGAGCAGCGGGGATTCCTCCATGGACCTTCTTCTCTTCTTGGGGCTTCTCTCTGCAGGCACTGGGAATGTTGAAAGGGCCACTTGCATTTCCGCTCTGACGATCTCCCAGGAGCAAGGGCTATATCCCTTTCCCTCGAGATAGCGGGAGATGCCCAAAAAGTAGGTGCGGATGGCCATGGCCAAAGGAGGCGCACAGGACGGGCTTGGCTCTGCTGCTCTCCCCTCCAGCGCTTCCAGGCCACTCAACAGACTAGTGACAAGTTGCCCAAGCGGCCTCTCTGCCCAGGCATCTCTGCTGGCCTCTGTCCCGAAGAGCTGGAGGAGCTGCCTGAGCATCTCCGAGTGGCAACAGGTGGCATCTTCTTTCTGCTTCCCTTGGGTGATCCGCCCTTTCTTCCAGGGACATCTGAAATCCATTCTGTCCTGCAGGCACTGGTGGCCCGGCAGGCTTTTCAGCTGCCCTAACAACCTGGCGCTTTCCCTGCTCTGCAGGTGCAGTCTCCAAGATGCACCCCTGTCAAGTGAGCAGGCTGTGCTGCAGCCCAGCATCACTCCCAGGAGGAGGGGAAGCCCAGGCACCATGCCCAAGCGTAACGATTCCGGATCTGGCCGACAGGGGGCGCGCGCGTAAAGCAAGGCTGCAGACCCATTGGGCACGGAGTTTTGGTTTCTACTTTAATAGTGCAGGCTGAAGGCTCCAGCATTGTTTGGGCTCTGGCTGAGCAGGCTCGTCCATTCGCCCGAAATCGAGCGCCACACAGGAGCCCGATCGACCGCCGGCCTCGTCCTGCCTGAGTTCTTTGGGTTCGGCACACGGGGGCCTGGAATCCAAGCCCACACGGACTCGCTTGGACAGAGGACTCATTGCGGGCCAAATGTGGAGGCTCCAATCCCAGGGAGCCCCACTTTGTTTGGTTATGCTTTCCTCTGGTCTCAAGCTCCCCGCGAGTGGTGTGTTTGGGACTTGGTAGCCTTCCTGCTCTCCCGCAGGAGCTGGGAACCTGGGGAACCCGGAAGTGAGGGGTGGGAAAGAGGAGAGCT